>NW_016107356.1:5862852-5931075 GCF_001604975.1 Cebus imitator
TCTTGTTGTTCAACCCTCAATTCTGACTTGTCTTTTTTTTTAACTGGTAACCAATTTATTAAAATAGTTGACTTTAAGCATCTGCAATGGTGGCTTCAACCTCAACTCCAGGCTCCATTCTGATAGAAGTCATCTGCTTAGCAATCTCAGAAGGGCTGTGTGAGTCAATGAGTGGATTCTCCTCTGGAAACAATCCCATGTCTTAGAACCTTCACCTCAAGGAGTTTTTCTTGTAGTAATTCTCAAAGTCTTGGTAGGCATTCTGGTCCTTTCACTTTGCAATTCATTTCCTTTGCTCCTCTGATCACATAAGCACGCATTTCTCCAGGGGTTTTATGTGGCAACTCATTCACATGATTCGAATTCAGCAACTCTCCACCTCCAGCTCCAGGGGTGTTTTTCCGGGATCTTTAAAAGCCATGGCTGCAGCGTGGCTTCCTGACCGACTTGTTCATTGGCGAGAGCAAAGAGTGGGGAATCTGGAGCAGGAGCGGGTGGACCACAATGCCGCAGCATTACAACCGTGTCGTCCTCAAAAAGCTGTTCTTTTCTTTTCCATAGGTTATTGGGGAACAGGTGGTGGTACATTACATGAGTAGGTTCTTTAGTTGTGATTTGTGAGATTCTGATATACCCATCATCTGAGCAGTTTACACTGCACTCAATTTGTAGTCTTTTACCCCTCACCCCCTTCCCACCTTTTCCCCGTGAGTCCCCAAAGTCCATAGTGTCGTTCTTATGCCTTTGCATCCTCATAGCTTAGGCCCCACTTATGAGTGAGAACATACGATGTTTGGTTTTCTGCTCCTGAGTTACTTCACTTTTAGTCTCTGATCTCATCCAGCTTGCTGCGAATGCCATTAATTCATTCTGTTTTATGGCTGAGTAATATTCTTTCTCTTCTTAGAAGGCCACCAATCCTATCAGAGTAGGTCCCCACCCTGATGACCACATTAAACCTTAATTACCTCCTAAAAGCCCTATATCCAAACACAGGAATTCACAGCTTCAACACAGGAATTCTGAAAAACACAATTTGGTCCATAGCAACCTACACCCCAAATTCCGTCATAGAACAAAACACATGACCTGCATACAGAAGAAAAATGACTTTCCTCGACTTGGCTACTCTACAGATTAGTTTGTTGAGTGTTTTAATATAAAAGTTATTATTTGCAATTTATCTTACTATAATTGCATGACATTCCATTATTATTTTTTGATAAGTAGAAATGCAATATGTTTGCATGTGTGTGTTTTCATTGGTGCCTTATGAAACTATCTGGCTGTTTTTTACCTAAATGTGTTCATTTTGTAGAGTTAAATCTAATATACGTATGTGTGTAATTGATCCTTATACATTGATCAACCAGATAAACCTGTAAATTAACTTTTATTTGCTATGGGCATTATTTGTTCCACAAAAATTCTAACAAAAAGGGTCAAAAAACAACCTACATGATTATGTAAACAACAAACTATATTTTATGAAACTACAGAAGTTTCACTGTTGCCATCAATCTGTGAGTCACAGCAGGAAAAGGAATTGATGGGCTGATAAGGATCCACTTCACCTGCTTTGAAGGAGCCACACCTCTCCTCTTTCATGAATTATAAAAATCGAGAGACAAAAGTTGCCATTCTGGAAATGGCTGGATGCTGTTAGCTGTCATGTGACAAGTGAGGTTTTATTTATCTTTAGCTCACAGTTCCCTCTCACATACATACTGAAAGACTGAAAAGAATGCTGGCGATCACTAAACACGACTGGTTATATGGTATCTAACTACGTCTTCAATGTTTACTAAGACTAAAATTTAATCTTTAATCTCAATTGCATTACACATCATGAATAATGTGAACCTGTATTCCAGCTCCTGATCTCTTATGAAGTCAGTCTATAAAATAATCAGATTAATTTATAAAAGTTACCCAGGAAAAATGGTTTGATGACTATGGTTGCATCTCACTTGCTTAACTTATTCAGTGTTTTAAGCTTAATTTCCACAAGAGGTTGGAGCTGCTAAGAGTTGTTTGTTATGAAGCTGCAAAAAGACCATACTTAGGTGTTTCCACACCAAACCAGACTGTGAGCCCTAGAAATGGACATGAGAGGCCTTACAAGACCCTCTTCTCCTTTATGGCCATTTCCTAAAGCTAATATCAAAAGTCTGCATTGCCCATGAGTTGAGCCATCCTATGCATACAAAATGGCCACGTAGATGGATTACATAAATGCTGCCATTCCTTCCTAACAAAATGAGTTTGTGCACTGAAAGTCATCAATTCATCCACATTATATCACAGAGGACTAATTTCTACAGCTTGAGAACTGGAAAACCTCCGCGTTTTTCAGAGAGACCAGAAACGCTATCCTACAGCCTTCCCTGCCCCACCCTACCCTTCTCCTTGCCCACAGCCACTGACGAGTCAGTGGTAAAAGATTCTGTCTTCACCTCAACTTGGATTTCATTTTTACTCTCCACTCCCTTAGAGTTGAGGTTCTAGAATATTCCTTGCTTTTCAGACTACCTGCAACTTGATCCAAGATTCAAATACCAGTTTCCCTGCTTTTCTTTTTCTTACTCTTGGAAACATATTCTTTGCTAGAGCAGGTAACCATGAACTCCACACATCCCAAATTTATTTTTGTTTTTTTCTTGTAGAGACAGGGTCTCTCTATGTTGCCAAGGCTGGACTTGAACAGTAGGCCCAAGTGGTCATTCCACTTAAGCTTCCCAAGTAGCTGGGACTAAAGATGTCTCTACACCTTCTGAGGAAGAAGCTAGCATCCTCCCCACACAGCCCATTTTTTCGGGCCTATTATAGTTCTATTCTTTTTATAAATGATTAACTGATAATGGATTCAAGAAACATGTAGACTTTGAACGGTTGTAAAGGCACCCTTCCCTTCACCCTCCTCCATCTCCCCTCCATACACTCACCGTATTTTCCAGAGCCTGCTCTCCTCAGTCCAATTTACCACATGTTGGCTTCTGAAGAAAGCCAATGTGTGGAAGCCAACGTGTGGTAAATTACTAATTGCTAACTGAAGTATATTTAATTTTGCATAGTAACAATTATGAGCAGTATTTCCTACGTTCTTAGCAGTCAGAGAAGTGGTCCTGCGAATGACTGCCACTCCTCTCTACCTCCTTTTCCCCTCCTCTGCCACACAGGCATGCATCCCTTTCTGTTTACGGAATTCATAAACACATGTAGCAAGCTGAGTCTAAAAAGTCTCTGGTCCCACCTAAATTCTGTTATAAAGAGTGGAAGAAACAGCCAAATAAGCTATTACCAACAAACAGAGGCACCTCAAACCTTCATATTGTTTCCTATTTCTTTGCTCAAGCCATTGGAAGAGATTTTACGTGTTTTCTCTCCAGTACAGTTGACTCTTGTGCAACATGGATGTGAACTATGCAGGTTCAGGGATACATAGACTATTTTTCAGTAAAAGTTACAATGAGTGTGCCTCCTCTCCTAGTTCCCTTTCCATCTTCCCCATCTCTGCTTCCTCTGCCCCCTTGAGACGCCAAGGCCAACCCCTCCCCTTCCTCCTCCTTATCAGATTACCCCACATGAAGATGATGAAGATGAAGGCCTTTATGATGATCACTTCCACTCCATGAATAGTAATATGTTTCCTCCACCTTTTGCTTAATAACATTTTCTTTTCTCTAGCTTTATTGTGAGAACGCAGTATATAATATATACAACATACAAAATACGTGGTAATTGACTGTCTGTGTTATCAGCAAGGCTTCTGGCCCACAGTAGGCTATTGGTGAAGTTTCTGAGGAACAGGCTATTGGTTAAGTCACACATGGATTTTCAACTGCATTGCGGGGGCGGGGATGTCAGCACCCCTAACCACCACATTGTTCAAGGATCAACTGTAATTTCTTTGCTGTACCCTAAATTTGAGAGGCACTTACAACAGCTGATAGAATTTTTCCCGTGTAAAAATAGCATTTGTCTGAGAAAACTCAAACCTGGGATAGTCCAGATTCAATCTGAATTCCTAAAGGGTATGCTTTCCCATCTGTACACCGAAAGATTTCCCTATAATTCCATTTTGCTGGTGCCTGCACATTTTTTCACATTAAACTTGAGGAAGGAAGAGAACACTTGTCCTTGAGAAGTTTACAGCAACAGAAGCACCAGAATGGAAGCATTAGATAACTTAGAAAAATTAAACACTTCTAAACAGCACCCCCAAAAAGTAAACCATTTTTAAGAGATGAACATTTTATTTTTTAATTATAGCATTAAATATCATAAGTAGATCAAGTTTGTTTTCTCCTGTTACTAACAGCAAGAAAGGAAGACTGGCCAGGCACAGTGGCTTACGCTTGTATTCCCAGCACTTTGGGTGGCCAAGGCAGGTGGATCACAAGGTCAAGAGATTGAGACCATCCTAGCCAACCCTGCCTTTACTACAAATACAAAAATGGTTTCACATGGTGAAACCCTGTCTTTACTGCAAATACAAAAATTAGCCAGGCATTGTGGTGCACACCTGCAGTCTCAGCTACTCAGGAGGCTAAGGTAGGAGAATCGCTTGAACTCAGAAGGCAGAGGTTGCAATGAGCTGAGATCGTGCCACTGCACTCCAGGCTGGTGACAGAGCAAGACCCCATTTCAAAACAACAACAGTAAAAAATTTACATATCTATATATGTTAACTCATTTAATTTTAACGGAAACACCTTAGAGTGAAGATCTTGCAGCTCACTAGGAATTTCCTTGTGGGCAAAATATGGGGAAGGCATGTAGCTCTTCATCTTGTAGTCATCTTATTTAGGAACCAAAAAGAGGGAGGCAGATTTGCGTGACCCCATTCTCAACTTGACTTTTCCCTTTGGCTCAATGAGTTTGGGGTCCCAAGATTTAATTTGCTTGCACAATATCATTCTATTCTAAACCACTGAAATGTCTTAGCTCGTTTAATCCTCATAACAACCTTGTAAGAGAAGTATATGCTTATTTCCAATTTATAAAACAAATGAAGAAATCAAAGCCCAAACAGAATAAGTAACTTGCCCAAGGTCACGCAACTGGTAAGCCACTGAATTTGAACCCAGGAAATTTGACCTCAAAGCCCACATTCTTAATTACCACACTCAACTTCTCAACGGTACCATCCTAGGAGCCAGACTTCAGTCTTCATCTGTTAGCCAGTCAGAACAATTCAAATGATCCCAGTTGACTGGCTGGGATGTCACTCTAGATGCAGTATTGTCTTTGTTTACAAGCCCATTATCTAAGTTTCATAAGGCAAACCCCTATTGAAAAGTCTGACTCTGTGGTTGCTATTAAATTTCTAGGTCCATGTTCGGCATGTGTTCTTTTCACCCCTGTCAAATGAACTGGATAGACTAATCGATTTTCTCCATAAAATCTTCAACCATGTTCTCACAACCCGAAATGATTTCTCCCCTCTCAATCCGTTGTGCATCATCAGGTGGTGTTTGGCTTCCAGCACAATAAAAAATGTGCCATTTCCATGTGCCTAATCCCTGGGTGGCATGATCTGAGACCTGTTTGGCTGGCTTGGCTCATGCTTCACAGAGCTTCCATCAAGAAGCCTATCTTCCCCTCTCTGGGAAGCAGGAGACCTATGGTAGGCTTTCATGGAAAACAAGCAACCACTTCTCTCATGGGCTTCCTTGTCTCAGAAGAATGCCCCACAGCTATAATAGAAAGGCCGCTGTAGCAGAGACTATAGATGTAGCATAGTAATAGTCTCATAGCAACAGTGAGGGGGCAGTGGCTAACTGTTTACTGAGTATCAGGTCCGACTTCACGTACTTTACCTCGCCACATCCCTAGGATGTAAGTACTGTTGTACCCCATTTTACAGACGAGAAGCCTGAGGCACAAAATAAGACAGGTATTTTGGCCACTGGAAAGTCAGATTTTGCAGCTGCCTTGTATTGGTCAGATAGTCTAACCACTGTGGCAAACAACCCCACGTCTCAGCAGTGTCGCCTAGTGAAGATTTATGCCCCACTCGTACCACAGTCGGATGAGATACCCAGCAGCAGCCTTCCACAAGGTGATTCAGAAACCCCAGGCCCTCCCTCCTAGAGGCGCCATCATCTTCTGGTCTTTGGAGTTCTCCTTGGACTGTGTTCAGTTGTCAGAGAATAAGGAGGCCTGAATTATGGGCTCCTGTGTCATCAAGAGAAAAATAAACAGCTTGATGAACACGTGGCTTGCTCTCAGAGCAATCTTAGAAGCATGGTCAGGTAGGGACAGAGGATAGAGAGCAAGAGAAGAACTAGCCCCTGACCACCTCTCCAGTATGGATGCCAGCTTCCCTCCCTCCCCATGCAGAGAGCCAGCATTCACACAAAGCGGATTGTGACTTCTCGTGTTTTAAAGAACAATCAGTCCTCTGAGTCTTCCAGGCCAGAGTCTTCCTCCACAACTAAACTCAGGAGTCGGGTGGAGTAAAGGCCAGAGGTATGTGAACTTTCCCTGACTCACCTGGGCTTTGGCCGGAAATAAGACAAGTACTGATACCTGATGTGGCTGTGACCTGGGCAAGGCATTGTTTCAGATGATGCAGTTCCTGAGTGCTTAGGCAAGGCTCAGCCAGCCTGAGCCTCACTCTGGTTCCCACCACACCTTATTTGTTTGTTAAGTCACAAAACTTTCATGAAGTTAAGTCAGGCATAGCACGGCTCATCTGACTACAGCTATAAGCCTCCAGGAAGAGTGCTGGCACTAGGACAGACACTTGTCGATGGCTGACTACCTCCCTCCTTGCCATTCAATTATGTCCTGTTTGTTCTGAATTGTATTTGATTCCTCCATCAGAATTTCCTTTCCAGTTATGGATAGTGAAGAAATATCTTATCAAACATCAGATCCAGGACATTCAGATTCTCATGTGTCCAGAAGACAAACCCTCTTGTTGCCTTTAAAACATCTCTCAGCCAGGCATGGTGGCTCATACCTGTAATCCCAGCACTTTGAGAGGCCGAGGTGGGCCGACCATCTGAGGTCAGGAGTTCGAGACCAGCCTGGCCAACTTGGTGAACCCCGGTCTCTACTAAAAATACAAAAATTAGCCAGGTGTGGTGGTGATGGTGGGTGCCTATAACCCCAGCTACTCGGGAGGCTGATGCAGGGAGTATTCTTGAGCCCAGGAGGTAGAGGTTGCAGGAAGCTGAGATCACGCCATTGCACTCCAACCTGGGCAACAAGAGTGAGACTCTGTCTCATAAATAAATAAATAAATAACCTCTCAAAAGATCTCAACTTGGCCTATTTTTATTGTTTCAGGAGACGTGTCTAGTAATGCTACTATCCAAAGACATCAATGATGTAGCATCATTAATTCAATGTTTCTTAAAAATTACTTTTGAGTCAACATAACTTCTTCCTTGACCATTCTGTTTCTTGATATCCTTATCCCTACCTGGTGTCAAAACCCATCTGCGAGCACAATTAGATAAGGCTTCTCATCGTTCTCAGGGTACATAAAGTCCCTCTCCTTCCTTTCCTTCCCTCCCTCTCCCTATGCCTTTCTCTGTCTCTTTTTCTACCTACCTCGTCTCTACCCTTCCTCCTTCCGGAAGCTTTCAAATACAAATTGAGAAAGAATAAAACCTCCCAAACAAAACTATACAAGCAAATCCATTAGGCATTTTCTTCATTCTGTATGAAAATCATTAGGTAAGTGTGACCTGAGAGAATTAGAGAAAATAAATAGGAGCAGCTAGAAACCAATGCATCTGGAATAGGCAACAAATAAAGAAGAGATGAGATTTTTAGTACAAGGAGCTAAATAAGACCACTGAAAGTTGATGTAACAGGAGCCACATCAGGACTAACCACCTTTAAAATAAACTAATCCTGCAGTTTAGGAACTAGAAACTACAGCTGACAGTATCCAGCTCACGTCACTGTGCTGAGTGCCTACCAAAATGACGTGTGGTGTTTCCAAGTTTAATGCACGCTATTTACAATAGCAAAGACATGGAATCAGCCTAAGTGCCCAGCAATGGATGAATGGATGAAGAAACGGTGGTATACATACAAAGTGGAATACTATTTGGCCATGAAAAAGAATAAAATCCTGTCACTTGCAGTAATGCAGTAACATGGATGAAATTGGAAGTCATTATGTCAAGTGAAATAATCCAGGAACAGAAAGACGAATATTGCATGTCCTTTCTCATACGTGGGAGCTAAGAAAAGTTGAGCACACGGAGGTAGAGAAGGGAATGATGGATACCAGAGACCAGGAAGGGTCTGTGGGTGGGAGGTGGGGGGGATTAAGAGGGGCAGGTTAATGGGTACATACATACAGTTAGACAGAAGGAATACGTGCTCGTGTTCCATAGCAGAGTAGGGTGACTACAGTCAACAACAATATATTGTATGTTTCAAAATAACTAGAAGAGAGAATTTAAAATGTTCCCAACACACAGAAATGAGAAATATTTGGGTGATGAATATATTGAAAACCCTGACTTGATCATTTCACGTTCTATGCATGTCATAAAATTTCACATGCACCCATAAATATGTACAAATATAAAATATTGATAAAATCAAATGAGTACCATGTTATACATTGGGGTTGGAGAGCTAAATTGGATGTGATCTCTGCCCTTGAGGAGGGAGTCAGACTAAGGCTTCCCCTACAAGATGGTCAACGTGATGACAGACGTGCAGGAAGAACAGAGGACTGGACTTTAATGTCTCGAGTACAGGAATAAGATTTGGTGCATGTAAGAGGAAACAGCCAACCTCAGGTGTAAGCAGAGTAGACGACAAGAAAGAAATAATTAGCGGAGGGTTTGCTGAGATGTCACGGGGGACATATGTGGATAGACCAAAGGCCGGGGGAATGTGTGGAAGGAAGAGTCTGGCCTGATGTAACCCAGAAGCTACACAAGAGGCAAGGAACAGGCGAACTTTCACCTGCAGACTGTCTGATGCATTCTTCACTCCTCGGTGATAACTCTGTGGAGGAGTACCCCTCTCGGAATGTAGAGGAGACCATGAGAAATGCTACCCAGGATGAAGTTCTGATTAACCAAGATAAACCATCTCTGGGGTAGCAGAAGTGGCAGAAATACAGATGAAAGCATCTGCATCACCTTGGAGTTTTATAGCCAGGCAAGAGAGTGAATTTGAAAAAGTCAGAAAAAAAAAAAATTACGGTACGGGCTCATGCCTGTAATCTCAGCACTTTGGGAGGGCGAGGCAGACAGACCACTTGAAGTCAGGAGCTGGAGACCATCCTGGCCAATATGGTGAAACCCCCCTGCTCCCTAAAAATACAGAAATTAGCTGGGCATAGTGGCACACACTTGTAATCCCCAGCTACTCCAGAGGCTGAGGCCCAAGAATCACTTGAACCTGGAAGGCAGAGGTTGCAGTAAGCTGAGATCACACCACTGCTCTCCAGCCTGGGTGACAGAGTGAGACTCCAGCTTAAAAAAAAAAAAAAAAAAAAATTACATAGACTTCCATGGGCAAAGTTATGAGAAAAGAAGACAATTCAAGAGGAATTCAAGGCTCTAAAAATGTAAAATTGATTGTAGTGATAGAGTCAGAAATAATTCCTGTATGATTACTTAAAAACATCCTGCATTAAAAACATTTTAGAAATTATTAATACAAAAAGTTGTAAAAATGAAATTCAAATCACTCACAATTTGATTAACCAGAAATCATTTTTTTCTACAATAAATAGATTTAAATTGGAAAATAATATAAATAATACATCCTACTTTTCTTTCACTTAGTGTAAGAGTATCTGCTATTAATTTAGTTTTGTTTTTTTTTTTAATGCGACTTCTCAAAAAAATAACAGATCCTAGTGAGATTGTGGAGAAAAGGGAAACTTTATACTCTGCTGGTGATAGTTTAAATTAGTTCAATCATTGTGGAAAAGAGTATGGTAATTCTTCAAAGTGGAACTAACTACCATTCAACCCAGCAATCCCATTACGGGGTATACACCCAGAGGAATATAAGGCATTCTACCATAAAGACACATGCATGCCAATGTTCACTGTGGCACTGTTCACAATAGCAAACTTATGTAATCAACCTAAATGCCCATCAATAACAGACTGAATAAAGAAAATGTGGTACATATCCACCATGGAATATTATGTAGCCATAAAAAAGGAATAAAATCGTGTCTTTTGCAGGATGGAGCTGGATGCAGCTGGAGGCTATTATCCTTAGCAAAGCAGTGCAGGAACAGAAAAGCAAATGCTGTATGTTCTCACTTATAAGTGGGAGTTAAATCATGAGAACTTATAAGTGGGAGTTAAATGATGAGAACTTATGAACACAAAAAAGGAAACAACAAACACTAGGGTCTACTTGAGGGGGAGGGCGGAAGAAGGAAGAGGAGAAGAAAAGATAACTATTGGATAGTGAGCTTAATACCTGGGTGACATTATAATGTATATAACAAACTCCCATGACACATGTTTATCCATGTAATAAACCTTCACATGTGCCCCTAAACCTAAAATAAAATTTTTTTAAAAAAGAAAATGTGACTTTTCACAGCTGTGAAAGGTATCCATTATATAGGTGTTAGACAATGATTTTAGCACTTCCTTATTGCTGGAAATAAGTCATTAATAATTTGTTGACATGATAAATAACACCATGATGAACATCTTCAAGGCCTTTGCTATTCCTTCACAACAAGATGGGCTTCTCCTTGGCTCCTATATGAATATGGATTGCTGATGTTCTTACTTGAACTGCTTTAAAAATATTCCTGGCTAACTAAGACACTTGTCTAAGGAAACTACTACAGAGCTTACTTTTCAGTTATCTTTGATAATAGAGGGGAAAGGAGATGAAAACACGCACTATTTCATCTACTTTCTGCTTGGCCTGAAAATGCATGGGAACAATTCCAGAGAATTCCCAGACATCGTGGGTGGCTTTGAGGGGCTATTTTTACAATAACTAATTTTGTTCTTTTTGTGTGTATGCCAATCAGAAGTTCGGCCCGTGAGTCTTCCCCCACCCTCCTCATCCTAGTCTCCATAAAACAGATTACTTTTTGTTTATCCATGCCATACACATGGGAAGGGAGAAATACACAGGGGCTGGAAATGCAACTTTGTCTGAGCCTTGCAAGTTGTTCACGAAATTACAAAACTAAGGGAAGGAAAAAAAACACTGTTGGAAGAGAAGCCAGAAGTCTGAGCTGAAGCGTTGGCTTGTGTGTTACAGCAGAAACCTGCATGTGGTTGGTGGATAGAGAAGACAGTAGCCATGGGGTCAAGAGGACAGATGGGTATGGGCAGTCCAGGAAGCCGAGCCTGTGGTCAGTGGCCTGCGGGGAAGCTGAGACTCTTTTTGTCCACAGTTGAGTAAATTTGCTGTTAGAAGAAACTTCTTTGGGGCAGCTTGAGGTCTTCATGGAAAATGTAGCCTATCTCTAAGGAATAATGTCTATGATGGTTCTCACAAAATCTGCAGTGAATTGCTGAGCATCCTTAAAGGCTGGTATCCTGTACTGCCTGCCAAGGGTAAAGCCAGTGGACTCACAGCAAGTGGATCCTGTGTATCTCACAGATCTCAGAAACGGCTGATTCTTTAGAGCCTTGTTGAAATGAAAATACTCCCAGGGGTCTTACAACTAGGCTGCATTGCTCACCGCTCAGATGGGAGCATTCCATGAGCAAAGGAGACACACAGCTTTACGATGGCTCCAGCTGCAAGGAACTGCATTTTTCTGAGAGCCAGATGTGTTTCTCCAGATAACACATTGTCCTCCCTACTGGAAGTTCCAGAGAACTCCAGGAGGAGAAGGAAGGAGAGGCTTTAAAAATGTCTAGCCATGCAGTGAGTCACCAAGCAGCTCTTTGACTTGTTGTTCTCTCTTTTCCAATGTCAACAAGGTCACTGTGAACAGAAGAACACCCATCAGGGGCCCATGGAGAAGGGAGCATCCCGGGGAGCATGAATAGGCTCCTGGCTGGGGCCAGGGAGGAGGATGTTGGTGAAATGAAGGAGCTCAAGTAGCAGCCTGCTCTTGGCAGGAGCTGCTGCTAATTTTCCTTGGCTGGCTCTGACTACCTGTCTGAAAGCAATGCAATGCAGGAAGGAAATTTTTCAAGAGATTAAACTATTATTGTTTCCTGTGTGGCTGTCTTCACCAGTGTATGAAAAAAAAATGAGAAAAAAAAAAAAAGCTTTAAGGGCACTTGAAAAGAGATTTGTCTGAATAGCAGGGTGGTTGTGATTCATCCCCTGCCTCCAGTCGGGATTTGGCCAATTTCCTCAGGAAAGTGGTTGATTAGGACCCATGGATTTATCCGTGGCCTAAATATAAGATGTCATAAAGGTGATTAATGGTAAGCTCACCATTAGAGGGAGTTACGAGTTTATAAAAAGCTATTTTTAACGGGTTGGAAAAGGAAAAAAATTCATTTGTCCTGTCGCCAACATGTTTCAATAGTTAAAAACCTCTTTGTAGGCCCCGATAATTCATGCTACCAACCGTTAAAGGTCGTTGTATTTTCTGACTTTACAAGTTTGTTTGAAAAGTTGATTCACTATGTTTGGCTGTTTATATAAAAGCAATGAGGGGGAAGGAAAAGAACACGTTATTTCCCCCGCGATTAGCAATTGCTGCACAGTGACACTTAAGCACAAGAGCCCTGTTCCTTCTTCCCACCCTGCCTCAGGGGAGAGAAGAGGCCTTTCTGTTTACGCTCCTGCCACATAAACAGCAATTGATGGAGGCTGTCCCAAGACGGTGCTCAGAGCCCAAGCAAAATTAGCCCGAGGTTCCCAAATCAGGGGAAATTGCAGTAGCTCAAAAACTGGAAGATGGCATTGATGGCTCCTAGCAGTGTCCAGTGTGGTTCCCTTCAGCTACATCACCCAGAGATGTTCCAAAATGTTACTTTATTCTGACGGTAATTTCATGAACAGAGCCTCCCTTTAAAATATGACATCTTCTTCCCAGTCACAAACTAATGATCTTTGCTTGAGGGAACATATCTGATCCACCTCTTCATAGGAAAGCTGAGTTTCCTATAAAGTACCTTCCAAATTATGTAAAATGAGCATTTAATATTGGCAGAAGAATATGGTTACACACTAATGAATAGTTGCTGAGTATAAAAGGTTGTCACTGCTGTCTAGACATTTGGATGTTTAATGGATGGTAGAAACATAAACTCATAGATTCATTCTTCAATGCATATGATGTGGGAAAGGGCTAATTATTGAAATACAATCAATTGCTATCAACAATTTTGAGTTACTAGCAAAAATAGATACACTTTTTTTTCCCCCAGGCTGGAGTGCAGTGGCACAATCATCACTCATTGCAGCCTCCAACTCCTGGGCTCACATGATCCTCCCACCTTGGCCTCCTCCCAAAGTGCTGAGATTACAGAAATGAGCCACCATGCCAGCCAAGGTAAGATACTTACTTATGATTCTAGCAATATTTTGAAAGATGATCCCAATCAACTTGATGCAGTACCAGGATATTCCTTGATTCATTCATAAACATTATAGGACACTCTAATGTGCCAAGTATACTCAGGACTAGAGAGGCAAACACGAGTAAGACATCAATGAGCCCCACAGGAAGCCTGGCAGATAAAGAAGTCTCTTACAACAGAGGGAGATAAGAGATATCGTAATATATATGTATGCACTTCTTCTCCGGAGGTCAGAGAGAGGTAAAACTTTTTCTTCTAGAGTGCCAAAAGCAGAGATAATAAGAGCAATAACCAGCTAACCAGAAGCTTCTCTTTTAGGGTACAACACAGAAGCTGCAGGAATGGCTTTTTCTCATATCTCCTTGTCCTGAATTGACTCTGACCACCATACCTAGCTGCAAAGGAGGCTGGGAAAAGTAGTCTCTCTCTGAGCAGCCATTGCCCCTGAAGGACGGTGTTTCTATTACCAAAAGGAAGAAAAGGAAGACAACTCTGAAGAACAGGTAGCAGTTTTTGCACATGTCACTTTAAACCATTGCCATGTAGGAGTAAAAGAGGAACCATAACATCAGAAAGCAGCCATCAGCACGACAGTTTCTGTCGAGTATGCAAGGCACAAGGCCATGTGCTGTACAGCCTGCAACAAACGGTAAGGTATTTTCTCATTATTTTGTATTAAAATTGTTTATAATTATATTTAATGTTTTATAACATATAAATACTTATAATAATGTTTCATTTATTTCTTCATAAAAACAGAGAGCAATTACAAGCTCCATGAGCTTTGTTCAAAAAGTCATAGAGAATTTAAGAGCAAGGAGAAGAAAAGGAGATGAAATAAGCTTTGAGTCAGCAGACTCATGGAAAGGTAGCAAAAGCAAGGAAGATCATCCCAAATCAGAGTTAGCTGCTGTGATGTACTGCTTCCTCAGTCATCTGTGAGCCCTGCCAGAGGAGGTTGTATTTTATTTATCTTTGTGCCCTGAGCACCCAGTAGGGCTCATTTCCTGGCATTTGATTATGTTAAAGTGAGGGAAAGAATACTTTATTTGGCTTTTAAATAATGAATAGAATACACTAAGGGCTATCACAGAAGGGTCATTTGATCTTGACCTCACAATCACAGGGTCTCAAGTTTTAACTTTCAAGACACATATATGACATATATTGATGACAAGCATAGTTGAAAGATGATGATATTCATCATATAACTTTGATTTCCTGTGTTATTACCAGGCCACACCACGTGTTATACACATAAATTGTTTTTTATAAACCGTATGAATATCTTGTGCCCAACACCATTATTCTGAGCTGAACAATTTGTCTTTAGGTTAAAAAAAAAATGTTTGGGCCAGGTGCAGTGGCTCACACCTGTAATCTCAACACGTTGCATGGATGACTTGAGGTCAGAAGTTCAAGACCAACCTGGTCAACATGGTGAAACTCCTTATCTACTAAAAATACAAAAACTTAGCTGTGTGTGGTGGCAGGCACCTGTAATCCCACATACTCAGGAGGCTGAGTGCAATGGCGTGATCTTGGCTCACTGCAACCTCCAACTCCTGGGTTCAAGGGATTCTCCTGTCTCAGCCCCCTCGAGTAGCTGGGATTACGTCCATGCACCACCACACCCAGCTAATTTTTTTGTATTTTTAGTAGAGGCCAGGTTTCGTCATGTTGGCCAGGCTGGTCTTGAACTCCTGACCTCAGGTGATCTACCCTCCTTGGCACCCCAAATTGCTGGGATTACAGGCCTGAGCTACTGTGCCTGGCCACTTCATCTATGCTCTTAAGTATAGCTGCTGTGATTCGCTGCTTCCTCAGTCATCTGTGAGCCCTGCCAGAGGAGGTTGTATTTTATTTCAGGTACTGTATTTCAGTACCCTGAAAGCCCTCTCTTCTTTTGTCCCATTTAGATTTGTTAACTGGGCTTCCCTCCCTTTCCCAGGTGAAGTCACTAGGTTCTGGCAATTCCCTGGTGCTTTCCATCCTTCATAACTGCCTCTCTAAGGCTCAGTACTCTCACTGGGCCTCAGGATAGTCAGGCTGGGACCCTAGCTTCTGGCTCAAAAGCAGGTAAACAAGGAAACAAACAAAGAAAGTTTAGATGGATACCGTCCCCAGTTTCCTCCCTCCCCCAGGGGTGCCTGTTTAAACATTACAGTGTTTGGGGGGCACCTACAACACTCCCCACTTAAACTGGATAAATGTTTATCTATTGGATCCACCTAATTGTATCAAAATTCCAAATCTCATACAAAGAACTTAAATGCAAGCAATCTCTAAATGGATTTTCTAAAAACGTGATTTTTTTTGTTTCATCCTAACCCCCAGGGTTCATTCTAATAAGAAAGATCTATAAAAACAACACAGTGGTAGCCAGGCATGATGGCTCACACCTGCAATCCCAGCACTTTGGGAGGCCAAGGCAGGTGGATCATGAGGTCAAGAGATTGAGGCCATCCTGGCCAACATGATGAAACCCTATCTCTACTAAAAATACAAAAATTAGCTGGGTGTGGCGGTATGTGTCTGTAGTCCCAGCTACTTGGGAGGTTGAAGCAGGAGAATCTCTTGAACCTGGAAAGCAGGGGTTGCAGTGAGCCAAGATTGTGCCACTGCACTCATTCCAGCCTGGTGACAAGGTGAGACTCCGTCTCAAAAAGAAAAACAAACACACACACACACACACACACACACACACACACACAATGGCAAAAACAGTGATCATTCTTCAAGCCTAAGTTTCAGTTCAGCACATGTATCAGTGATATTGACACGAGAAACAGATTTTGTAAAACTGTGATTCAGTTTTGCAAAATCTGGGCTCGCTCACCTTTCCCAACTACACTTTTCCTCTCCATGACAATGTCTACCTGTGTCTTCTGTGAACGACTGCTGAGGTGCAGGGATGACTTCCAGCCCTTCCATTCCACCCTCAACCTTTCCCCTGGGCCTGCAACTCACATGCCACTGCCTGTGAGGAGTTGACACTTGGGGAGCTCAACCTTGGGCACTTCAACCTCAGCCCATCCAAATCTATGCTCATCATCTCACTCCAGACCTGCTCTTCCTTCAAGTTTCCTGGTTCAGTTAGAGACATTATCACCTTTCTTACTCTAGCTAAACATCAGGGCACCCCCTTCCCCATATCTGTTCACCTACAAATCTCATTGATTCTGTCTCCTGTGTTCTCAAATCCACACACTGATTATTACCTCATCCAGGCAACTCTGATTCCTCTTCTGGACAATAACCTACTAACTGGCCCTTCTGCATCCATTCTTGTCCCTGAATTACTCATTCTTCCCCCTGCAGCCAAAAGTACTTAAATATTCTTGTCCTCGTTCATTCAATAAATACTTATGAAGTACGTGTCACAAGCTAGGGCACCATGCCAAGTATAGTATATAGTGGTGAGCAAAGGAGCTGTAGCTCTCATCCTCATGGAGTAGACATGAATCTGATTGTGTCATCTTCTTGATTAGTATCTATAGCTTGAAGAAGATAGCCCCCAAAGATGTTCACGTCCTCATGGAAAGGGGGCACAAGGTAAATCTTTCAAGCAGCCACCAAAAGCTGCAAAAGGCAAGAAAAAAGTATCCTCCTGTAGAACTTCCTGAAAGAATGTAGCTCTGACAACACCTTGATCTCAGCCCACTGAGACACGGGTTGGACTTAGAAACTCTAGAAGTATGCTGTTTTAAGCCACAAAGTATATGGTAATGTATTAGGACAGCCATAGAAAACTAAGATGTTAGTTTCTTAATATTCATAGTATCAAAACAGCACAGTATCCGTCAATAGCTTCCTAGTGCCTTTAGGATAAAGCAGCATCCTTAGCAAGGATTTGCAGGGCTCTTGTGAACTGTTCTGCCAGCCACAGCCTCACCAGACCACTCTCATTTCCTCTGTCCACTGCCAGAAAGCTAAACTTCTTTCAGCTCTCAAAGGGGCTCTTCTCTCTGAGCTGGAACAAACTCTTCCCACTTCCTTGAGCCCTCCTCCCTTCCTCCCTGCTCTGTCTGCTGCACACCTACTCCCAACTTCAACCTCCAAGTTAAAGACCATCTTGTCAAAGTGGCCTTATACCCCTCAGCCTGTTCATGTTAGAGGTGCCCAGGTTCCCTGCACTTTCCTGTTCACACCTGTGCCTCTGTCTTTTAATGTCTCTAATCCCCACTTGATTAAAAACTAGAAGACAGAGGCTAGGATTCTCTTATTCACCATGTGAATGCCTACCATGGTGGGCACTCAGTACAAATTTTCAAAATGAATGAATGCACTGATGAATATGGGACAAAAGGTAAGTTTCTCTTTCATCTAAAGCAGAGTTCCCATTGTGTGCATCTGGCCACTTGCCACACTCAAACAGTGGCTTTATCATCCAAAATCATTTTGATATCTTAAATTCTGATGGCTTTACATAAACACAAGAAAAAAAACTTCCAATATTATGCATCTTCTTATTTTTTACAAATTGCACTTTTGAGTTTTTATCTGGAGACATTTTCTCACCTTCTAGCAGCACCTAAAACTTGCCAGCTACACTTCCTGGGACTCTGTATTCATTCATTTCAAGCATATTACCAGTCATTAAACACAATATGAGCAGTGGTGGGCAATATCTAAATAGCCATTAGCCAATGGCCCCTTAGAATTACTTTACTCCTCTGGGAAGATGGCACTTCCAACCTCCCATGGCCAAGAGCTCACATGGAGCGTCTGCTGTGGTGAAGAAAAGTGCATTCGAGGAAGTGGGCTCCTCCCATTGCGTCCATCAGCACCTCCTCCAGCGGGAACTTTACCTCCTTTCTGAGGACTCTTCTTCCTTCCCCCACTACACCTGTGAATATAAGGTGATGCCCCTTTGTGGCCACACTTCAGGCCAACTACGACTGCTCCCTGGAAAATTTAAACCTGAGAAAGAGCTACTGCTCTCTCGCATTTCCAACAATATGCACCAAAGAAGCTAACAGAAGAAATGCAATCCAGGAGAAAGTGAGAAAGGAAGGAAGAAACCAAGGCAGAGAAGGAGAGGATTATATCTGAAGGTCACTCCTGAGGTTAGGAGTGATCCAATTTCATCCTTGGGTTCCATTAAGCAGCCCAACATCCATTTAGCCCATTCTCCTTTTTGCCTAAGCTATTTAAGTTGTGTTTTCATCATTTATAACTAATACGTTATAAACCTTTGTAAACTCTTGTAAACCACAGTGAAAAGTGAGTCCATCTGTGGCTGTACAGGAGCTGGCACCCTATGCAAAGTGAACCATGTTCCAGATAGCAGCATACTCTTGCTCAGAGAATGGAACATCATCATTTATCCATTTTACTGTAGTAAATGCAGACCTTACTACATGCATAGTTGTTGCTAGAGGGATTAGGTGGGTCTTCAGATGCCAGAGAGACTCCAGCCCCACTTGGAGTTCCCAGTTCTTAACATCATAGTGAGAAAGAATCCAGGGACAACTCAGAATGAAGTAAAAAGCAAGATGAAAGTGCACACTTCACTGCAAAGCAAAAGTACACTCTCAAGGGTGGTGGGAGTGCAGGTGTTCTTGGAAGGCTGAGTCATGCACAACAGCGTTGGAGTTTCATTAGAGGTGGAATAATGAGATCTTCTAGGAAAATGGCAGGGAGTTTTTCAAATTGAGGTGCCACCCTTTATTTTATTTATTTTATTTTATTTTATTATTTTATTTTAGATGGAGTCTCACTCTGTCTCACAGGATGGAGTGCAGTGGCACAATCTCGGCTTATAGCAACCTCCACCTCCCGGATTCAAGGAATTCTCCTACCTCAGTCTCCTGAGTAGCTGGGATTATAGGCACCCGCCACCACATGCAGCTAATTTTCATGTTTTTAGGAGAGACAGGGTTTCGTCATGTTGGCCAGGCTGGTCTCAAACCCCTGACCTCTGGTGATCTGCCCTCCTCAGCCTCCCACAGTGCTGGGATTGCAGACATGAGCCACTGCATCTGGCCACCACCCATTTTTATACTAAAATGCTCAGCCCTGGGTCATGTTCAGTGATGGGTATGTGATTTAGTGTGATAATGAGCATATAATTCGGTGTGAGGTAGGGCGTGGGAGCAATCCAATGCCATGTTGGACCTAGCCAGGTTCAACCACCTTAGCCCTCACCCTGTCTGTGAGAGTCTAATAAGCCCAAGCTCGTCTTTGTCCTTGCAGCTAATTCTAACAGCTCTTTTCTTGCTGCTGTGTGAAACTGCTGCTTGATATTTTCCCACTTCTCCAGTGATCACCCGGCATTCCCATTTCATGGGTGTTCCTTTAATGAGGAAATGGAATAATCATTAGATATTCTGGAAAAGGAGGGAATTTCAGGGATCCCTGTTTACCAACCCGTCTCCCTTATTTGGGTTTACCCGGAAGAGTCATGGACCTGTCACCCTGACCAGGGTTTTGGCCATTTTTTTCTCCCTTATGTTGGGTTTTCTGTTATCCTGTAGCTTCTTTGGCTATTAAAAATGTTTCAATTGTCTAAGCTAGAACTAAGTATAATGTGATAATGCCCAAAAAGTAGAGTGTTGGAGATGGAAAAGACAGATGCAGATAATTATAACAATACATTTGTGGTGCACATGTGTAACACACACATCTAAACTGAGTTGATGCAGAGGCAAGGTAGAGAGATGATGCCTCCAGGCTTGAAGCCCATCCAGACAGTTTCTGTTGCAGAAAAAGTCCTCGAGTTAAATGAAGGAATGAAAATGAGATGAGAAGAGAGATGGCAGCGCTGATTCTCCTTCTTCTCTTCTAGCCTTAACATTCTGCACCCCATTTCCTTGTTATTTACTTTCGAGGAAAACTTAAAGCAATTTTAAATAGCCAAGTTTTCCTCGCTTACCCCGCACATGAGGATGTGACCCTGGGCAGCCCAGGACAATAGCTCCGAATCCCGTGCCTTCCAGTGCCTTAGAGAAACACACACTGGATCACCGTGGATACAAAGGGAAAATAGCAGGATTGAGAGCAGGTCCAGACTGTCATAGTCTCAAGGCTCTGCTTCTAAGATGTGCAGAATCACACAGGGAACCACTGCGGGACCCTAAGGCTTCACGACACTCCTGACCCGGAAGCCAAACTTTCCTCCTAATCAGACTCAGGTCACTTCCTGTAGCCACTCTCAGCATTCAAGTCCAGTTCCCACTACAGAAGCATCTCTCGCTAGAGCAACTGAGGGCATAGCCCTCCTCAGAACATGAGACTCTGAGGACTAGTTCACTCCTCAGATGTGTGGGTCTCAGGCACAACATTGTCTGTGTGCCCCCCATGCACACTCCTCACCACCACCTCTTTTTTTTAATTTTGGTGTGTCTCAAAGACAAATTTAACCTCAATGGCACCTCTGAAGAAGAAAAAAGTCACAAGTGGAATGAGTGGAAGTAGGAAAAACCTGGAATACAAATGGTAGCTCATAGATGCATGAATGAGCCCTAAATTAATTTTCACATTAGCTGCAGCACCATGCATTTGTGGGGTTACAACCATCTCCCAGCAGCAATATGGGGCTCCCCACTGCCTCCCCAGGGCAATAACATCTATTTACCATGACAAAAAGATCTGTCTCAAACAAGGAGCTAGTTTGGATGTCAGTTGCTTCCAAATATCAATGTGAGAACATTATAGTGGACTAAGAGGTGATTTCAGCTCATTGTTCTACCCAACCCTTCACAGAGTCATTTGAAACAGAAAAATTGAGCAGGTAAATGTTGGGATAGAAAAAAAAATTAATAAAACTTCAAGTGGAAAATGCATTTATTAAATTAATTGCTTAGGAAAATGATAGAAAAGGTGGGAAGAGATAAAGGACATTTCCCTAGATACAAAATGTCTTAGAGACCTGGAGCAGGACTCTGAAGCCTAAAATAACTGTCGATTCCCTGGGTTCTGTGACTTTTAGCAGAAGCTAACTTTTCTGGCTCAGAGTGTATTACTGAACTCCAGTGTGAAATATTGAAAGAAAATGACTACAGAGGAGCTATTTAGACTTTCTTGGCAAAAGCCAGGTTAGAGGAGAGGAGGGAAAGGGCTGTTTATCTTGACAGAGGATTTCCTTACCAGAACATGGAAAACATTCTTTTTGTCAAATATGGTTAATAGGCGCCCAGCAATACAAAGAGTAGTTTCAGTAGCTTAACATCAACATGGGGTAACTGGGAAAGCTGACCGTGCCCCAGCAGATGGAACATGTGCTAACTCACGGCCACGTCTTGGATGGGGACAGTGTTGTTGATGAGTGCATAGGAAAAATATCATTACCTAGTACACGTTCCACCAAGGGAAATGTTGTCACCTACTTAGTAGGTAATGTAGACATGCCCAACCAAAAATGAGGCAAGTGGCAATATTAACACATCCTCAAAATGCCTTGAAAGACCCGGCTGCCTTTTCAAATAGGTAGAACTTCACACGAGGATGCCCTCACACGTACAACTTCCCTATTCTGTTGGTAATGACTAACTTTTTGTAGCATTGCAACCAACTCCCTCGCTAAGCTCTGTGAGTATTTCCCTTGAAGGTTGGGGCCTCTGAACAGAACATCTGCAATGAGAACAGAATGGAGTAATGGAAACATCTTGAATTTTAGACTTGGTTATGTAACTTCTAGCCCTGAGTCTGCCACTAAGTAACTGGGCTTTCTAAAACAATTCAGAGGTCTCTCTGGGCCACATTTCCTAAAACAGTTCAATTCCAACCTGTAAAAAGATGGTCACAGAGCTAGAAACCCTCTTAAAGGTTATATATGTTAGAGATAAACCCCTGGGCTAACCCTCTAGTTTCAAGTCAAATGTCAACGTTAAGCTTTGATTTTGTTTGCAATGACATCCAACAATTTCATTTCATTATTTAGGTTTCAGAATTAGCTCAAGAAACTTTTATATGTGGTTCATCGTATTTGTTCTCTCCTCTATCCACACCTCTTAATACACAGTTTTCTGTATCTTCTCTCTACATTACCCCAAATTAAATAAATAAATAAAAGAATTTTGGCCAAGTGCGTGGTTCACTCCTATAATCTCAGCACTTTGGGAGACCAAGGCAGGCTGATCATGAGGTCAGGTGATCAAGATCATCCGGGCCAACATGGTGAAACCACCTCTCTACTAAAATACAAAAAATTAGCCAGCCATGGTGGTGTGCACTTGTAGTCCCAGCTACTTGGGAGGCTGGAACAGGAGAATCGTTTGAACCCAGGAGGCAGAGGTTGCAGTGAGCCAAGATCGCACCACTGTACTCCAGCCTGGCAACAGGGCAAGGCTCTGTCTCTAAATAAATAAATTTTGTTCTCAAATCCTTTGACATTCTAATTACCTAAAATGTTCTTCTTTTATACCTGAGGGTTTTTTTTTGTGTGTGTGTGTATGTTTTTTTAAAGGCTCATTACTACTTCTTACTTGAGAATTATGCAAATTTGGGAGAGCTTTTATATTTTTTTTTTCTGCAAATAAGAATATTGTGAGGTTTTGTCCTCTAGAGGTCTTGTAGACACTGTTTGATGCTTTGAGAATCCTGCCACCACCTGAACAAGCCCCTAATAGCTACTGAAAGATGAGAGACCTTTGGCAGTAAACCCATTACCACAGCCTCTAACCAACCAACCACGAATCAAGTGAATGAAGCTATCTGGGATTGGCCAGCACAAGCTGACCCACAAAATGACCACAGACTCACAAGCAAGCCCAGCCCAGACCAGATGAGCTCAAACCAGAGCAAAAGAACCATGAGTTAACCTAGCAGAATCATGAGCTAACCAAATTGTTGTTGTTTGAAGCCATTTGATTTTGTGATTGTTTCTTATGCAGTAAATACTAATACACCTAGTTTGTTTTTCACAAAGGCTAGTCTAAGCATCATTCTGCATTATGTTTTATTTATTTAGAGATAGGGTTTTGCTATATTGCCCAGGGTGGTCTTGAACTGCTCATCTCAAGCAAGCCCTCTACCTCAACCTCCCAAAGTATAAAATTACAGACATGAGTCACCACACCCAGCCTGCATTATGTTTTAGATAATATAAAATAAGTAGTATGTTCTTAGTAAACCCCTTCTATCTTACGTTTTCTTTGCCCTCACCACACAGCACTCTGCAGATACTGCCATTTTCTGCCAGCCTCAGTCTTCCTGTCCCAAGGGAAACTATTTAATAAAATCTATTTGAACAAATACCTGAACAGAAAGAGTATTTTCAGATGTATTATCTCATTAAATTTCATTTGATTTTCACAACAACCCATGAAGTGATAAACATCATTCCCATTTTACAGATAAGGAAACTGCAGTTCAGAAAGGAAAAAGCTTGTCCATGGCCATTAAACTAGTAAGCAGTCTCTCAACTCCAAACTTTATAGTTCCCTACCCATGGCACTCCCACCTCAAGTTTCTCTCCATCTAAGAAATTAGCATTTCAGGCCAGGCACAGTGGCTCATATCTGTAATCCCAGCACTTTGGGAGGAAAGGTGGGTGGGTCACGAGGTCAGGCAGGTGGATCAGAATGGTCAGATCAAGACTATTCTGGCCAACATGGTAAAACCCCGCCTCTACTAAAAATACAAAAATTAGCTGGGCATGGTGGTGTGTACCTGGTATCCCAGCTACTTGGGAGGCTGAGGCAGGAGAATCACTTGAACCTAGGAGGCAGGGGTTGCAATGAGCCAAGATCATGCCACTGCACTTCAGCCTGGTGACGGACTGGTGACGGACTGAGACTCTGTCTCAAAAAAAAAAAAAAAAAAAAAGATATCGGTGTTTTAAAAGAGAAGAATTTGTACTCCTGGAGGAAAGGCTCCTTGACACCAACCTATTGAAAAGTCAAACATTAATAGTAGATTACAGAAAACATTTTTGAGAGGTCATTCCTGATGTTCCTCAAATTACAATTTATATTCCTCAAATGTAAAAGAGTACAAGCTCCTCCGTCAGAAACCCAAAGAAAAGAATCAATGTAAGCAGTACACCCTTTAGTTACACACTCAGAATATGATTGTGTACCACTGTTTGATTGAAGGATAACTTAAGAACATTTCTTTAACGATGTCATTATTGCCTCCAACTAATGAGTGTTAGCCTTAGCCTCAAAAGTGTGTGGATCAAAGTGTGGATCTAGGACCAACAGCATCAGCTCCATCTGGAAACGCATTGAAATTACCAGCTCTAAGGACCTGCCCAAGACCTGCTGAATCAAACCTCTGGAGGTGGGGTTAAGGTATGTGTTTATTTTATTTTATTTTATTTTATTTTATTATATTGTACTTCAGGTTCTGGGATACATGTGAATAACATGCAGGACTGTTGCATAGGTACATTCATGGCAAAGTGGTTTTCTGCCTCCATCCCCCTGTCACCTATATCTGACATTTCTCCCCATGCTACCTCTCCCCAACCTCCCCACCCACCGTTTTCCCTCTCCTAAACCCCCCCAACAGACCCCAGTGTGTGATGCTCCCCTCCCTGTGTCCATGCGTTCTCATTGTTCCACATCCGCCTATGAGTGAGAACATGCGGTATTTGATTTTTCTGTTCTTATGTCAGTTTGCTGAGAATGATGGTTTCCAGGTTCATCCATGTCCCTACAAAGGACACAAACTCATCATTTTTTATGGCTGCATAGTATTCCATGGTGTATATGTGCCATGTGTTTTTTAACAAGCCCTCTACATCACTAGGATGCATGCTCGGAAGTGAGGAGTGAGAATCCCATGGCAACTGCTCAATCCACTGATTTCCTAGAGTAGGGGTTGGTAAACTGCAGCCCATGGGCCAAGTCCAGCCAGCCACTTGTTTTTATTAAAAAAAAAAGTTTTATTGGAACACAGAAGTCAGTCTCCTTCCGTATTGCTTATGACTGCCTCCATACCACAAGAACAGAGTTAAGAAGTT
The DNA here is from genome assembly GCF_001604975.1 of Cebus imitator. Classification (NCBI taxonomy): domain Eukaryota; kingdom Metazoa; phylum Chordata; class Mammalia; order Primates; family Cebidae; genus Cebus; species Cebus imitator. The sequence goes on from NW_016107356.1 coordinate 5,888,233, forward strand.
GGGACTGAGACCATATGGCCCAAAACACCAAAAATAGTTACAATCAGGCTTTTTACAGAAAGAGGAAATAGTTACAATCTGGCCCTTTACAGAAAGAGGTTGACTCTGTAAAGGGCCATATTGTAACTATTTTTGGTTTTGGAGGTTGACTACATTCAGGTGCAATGGATAAAGATATAGGTTTTATATTCAGACAATATAAGGTTTAATGCCAACCTTCATCATTTACTAACTGGGCTACCATGAGAAGTTTCTTAACTGCTCTAAGTAGGACTGCATTTCTTCCTCCTCTACACACTGGAGAAGTAAATTTGCAAGGTCGTTGAAAGAATGAAATGAGATTGTGTATATAAAGTGCTGAACAAGGCATGTGGTGCAGATTCAATGACTGGCTTTGAACTCATCTCTATAAATAAATAAAGTGTCTATCTGTTTCCTTAAGGCATCATGTGAACAACTGGAAAGCTGTGCATTTGGAGTGGATGCTGGGATGCACCCCCCAGATCCTCTTCAATAAAGGACCCGTCCCAGCTGCAGTCAGTGGTGTCCACAGAAGCCATCAACTCCCAGGGCCTACAGGAGTGGGCTCAGAGGCCTCAGTCATGCCCTTCCTGATTGATTAGTAAGGAGCATAAAGGCCTGGACATCTCAGCTCCAGTGAGGAGAAACCTGAGGTTCATTTGAGCTCTAGAGTCCCCTGCAGGGGTAGACTGAGGCTGCGATTCAACTTCTTTCCTGTCCACTCATGCCCCCATTCAACAGGTGTTGCTTTAATCCCGAGGACTCTCCCCAGTGAACATCCTGCATGCCAAGTTCTGACTGCTTAGTGAACCCAACCGTGACATCTCAAGACTTGGAGCAAATGTCCAGAACTGTCTGACATAAAATAACATGATATTCCCATGGCAACAATCCTCAAAGACAAAGGTCTAGGCAAGTGAGGAGAGGCTTCTGAGAATGTCCACTGGAGGGTGCTGTCTTCAGTGGACCAAGTTATATTTCCTTGGTGGTGGTAGTTGCGATAAGCAAAACCTGAGTTCCCTCGTGCACCGATTACAGAGATGTTTAAACTCATCTTTATAGCTCAGTGCCCTGGGTGGCTATCCAGTTGGCCCATCCCACAGTCCATCTCTGATTCCAAAAGCACCTTCAAGTCTTGGTAGATAGGAAATAGGGCATCGAAAGGACACCTAAGTCCAGCCCAAGGAAAGCACTAGGTTGTTGCAGAGGAGAAGTAGCAACCAGAGTAGATGCTGAGTGAAGACCCTCTGACATGTGACCAGGCTTATCCCCAGGAAGGACCATCACACTAGTGCCCACCTCCATGGACTTTCAGTAGGCAATCTCCACTTTTGAAAAAGAAGAAAAAGAAGGAGAAGAAGAGAAAAAAGGAAGAGGAGGAGGAGAAGGAAAAGAAGAAATGGAGACAGGGAAGAAAGAAGGAAGGAAGGAACTAGGGTGGGAAGATGGGGAAAGGAAGGAAGGGGAAAGGGAGGGAAGGAGGGAGAGGAGATGTGAGGGAATAGGAAAGAAAGTAAAAAAGTAGAGCTTCTGTTCGTCATGGTCAAACTATTAAAATGCCTATCAACAACAGAATGTAAACTTCATCAAGCTGTACACTTAGGATATGTCCATGGCCACTTTTCTGTATTGTGTTATATGTCAATTGAAACTGCTGAAGGGAAGAGTTGTCACTGGCTCCGTATGCCCAAAAACAGCAAGTAAAAGCTGAAGCTTATGGAAATCAAACCTGAGATTAGACCACCAGGATAATTCATGGAATAAAAGAAAACAGAAAAATGCTTCAAAAACACCTAATTGAACTCTGGTGACTTTGTCTACAAAGAAACACACTATTTTCATCACTAGAAGTAAGCTTTTATTCCAGACCCTTTCAATATGCACGTTTGCAAAACTGTGGCTTATTTCTCCAAAAGGCCTTAGTAAATGCCCCACTGTTTACTAAAGAGCCAGTCTTGAAGAGCAAGGGAAAGTTTACAAGCTGCTAATGAGGGCTTAGCGCCCTGGGAGGGACAAATAGCTCTAGTCAGCAGCTCCACAGAGGGAAATGAGCCCCTGTGCCGGGCAGGTGCCAGCCAGGAAGTGCAGTACTGCGTTGATTGCTAGGTAGCTAGAGCAGGAGGTCTGGGTGAATTATCATTTCATTGAGTCAGTGCAAGAGGTATGCTGAGCCTTAGGTCACTGGGTTCTCCAAAAGCCAAGGCAGATAACAAGAAAGCAACGCACCAGAGTGATACCTTGATTATAACTGCCCTATGCCACTTTTCCTCTTGACTTAAGGGAAATTGTCTTTGCAGGAAAATTAAGGGGAAGCGACACCAGGAAGACTGAGTCCCATTTATTTGTTTGTTTCACTCATTCGTCCAACAAATTTTTTATTAAGTACCAAGTTTGCACCAGACATTCCTATAGGTGCTGCATTTACAACATTGAACAAGATCTTCAAAGTCTTTTCACACATGGAGTTGATATTCTTTTGAGTGATACCAAAACACAAATAACCAAGTAAGTGCCTAGTATAACATCAGGTGGGAGTAAGAGATAGATCTGGTTGGGAGCTGTTGCTTTACAAAAGGGCATCTCAAAAATCTCTTCCCAAGCAGGGGGCATTTGCCATGTAACCAGAGTAATACATTTCTATGTTTTCTTACATTATTGAAAGTTCCTGAAAGGCTTTAAGCAGTGGAATGATATTATTTGATTGTTCTTGTGAAGATCTGGCTGCCTGTAGATGTATTTTAAGACAAGAGTAAAAGTTCAGCACTTCGGGAAAAGAGATTGTAGAGATCAGAGACGTATATTCAGATTTTCAATGTTTTGGAGACTGACGCAAAAGGATCACTAACAGCTTGAGTGGAGATTTTGCGGGAGGGAAGGAAATCAAGAAGAACGGTCACTTTTTGGCTTGAACTGAAGTGGTTAGTGGTGCCATTTACTAGAACATTCCTACCTCTTGATCTCCATGAGAAAAAGACCTTTTTGCCTATGGAATTTCCTCTGTCTCTATTGTCTAGGGAAGACAGAACTGGCTTGGACATATTCCTAAGAAGCGATAAATGGCAGCCTCGTTATTTTACTTTAGCCCTTGTAGGCCATAACTTTGGGAGCATACAATTCATAAATAAATTCCAAGTATCTTATTTATCTTTTTTTTCCATTTGATTGAAATCCTGGGCATTGACTTCTAGTAGGATGATGAATTTGGCTAGAACTTTGTCACATTCATTCAAGACTAATATGGTGTTATCTACTACAAGAAACAGATGAGAAATCATTCCTGCAGGACTGAAGCTTAGACATGGCGCAAAGGAAACACAGGAGACATAAGGAAATCATTGGAACACAGACATTAGACAGTCTTGTCCTGAATTAGACAATGTCTTATTTCACCCAAAATGTAGTATTTATAGGCATGGCAGGAAACTGGGAATTAATTTGGGTGCACAGTGGTTGTGTTTCAAAGGTGAATTTTCTTAGCGCTATTCAAGAGCATTGAGCTTTGCATAAGCAACTAATCAACCTAGGAAAAGCATCCAGCCAACAAGAATTTTTTGAGACATTTTTGTCTTCTAGTTACCATGAACAGTACAGTGGGGATCAAAATAAACCAGCTCTGCTCCCTGATGAACTGGGGGGTCTAAAGGGAAGGATAGCACTGGCAAGGTGATTCTAAATCACGAAAATACTTGCAAGGAGAAGTACAGGATGCTATGAGATTGGATACTGGGAACCAACCTGGTGCAGGGAGTTGTGCTGAGACAGGACAGGTGTCAACAGGGCAAAGAGAAAGCAGACACCCCAAACAGAGCCAACAGCCAGGGCAAGCGGGCAAGAGTGTGGCAAGGAACTCTGAGGAGTGGGGCGTAGTTATCTAGAGGAGAGGGCTTAGGAGAGAAGGAGGGACAAAGTCAGAAGAGGCCAACAAGGGCCGGATCAGGCGGCTAAGACCTGATAAGCCACACCTGTTGTTTATTCCAAAGGCAGTAGGAAGACACTAAGTGGTCATAAGTAGAGGAATCAAGGGCTGGGTTTTTTAAGATCACTCTGGCAGCAGGATGGGAAAGCACGGCCTAGGACAAGTATGTTCATGGCGAGAGAGGGAGGAGAGTTGACGAGGCAGGGGTGGGGTGGGGAACTGCAAGAGCTGCTTAGGCAGCAGCATGATGGATAGGTGTGTGCCATGCATAGAGCAGGGCAGAGGTGGGAGCTGCGGTGGGCAAGGAGGCGGCAGGGTCACTGGGATTCTTGGATTTCAGGCCAGAGCGTTTTACTAACATGGAAAACTCCAGAAGTTTGCATGAGTCTGTCCATTCACTTCCAGTTTCCACCTAGGTAATAAGATTGCAGTCTAGAAGGAAATGCAGAATGAAAATCAAAGGAACCAAAGGAACAGAGAGATGATCCGAGAGCGTAATAAAAACGGAAAGTAAGAGAGAAGGGAAAACATGTAACCAAAAACAAATATAATTAAGCTCCCACCCCACTCCCCCAACACCCGACACCCAACACAGGAGAGGGATTAACAGCATATAGGACTCAGTAGAGATTAGAGAACCAAGTGCAGCAACTATGTGGTCTGTGATTTCTGGATGGCTAGAAGGTACAGAGTTATTCTAACTGGGGACCCACAGAGATAAGCCAAATGCCAGCAGAGAAAAAAAGATATCAGCTGTGTGGAGATGGAAGGAAATCTGCCACTTTGTGAAGTGTTAGAGCATGCTTGAGAAGGCCCCCTAGAGAAACCAGAACAGCACACTTGGACTCTCTCTTGCCCCTTCTTGGATAGAAATTAAAATACCAATGAATGGTCTTGAAATGCAAAGGTTTTGTAGAAAGGATGGTGTCCAGGGAATCTCACTACACAACTAGAGGCTTCTTAATGGCTGACATGTAAGATGTCTAACATTTTCTGCCCACTTAACCTCTTAACTCTGAGGATGGAGCGATTATCCAAGATTGTAGATGTGCTCAGGAGTGCTGGCAAAGGGTTGAAATGCGTCATCTGTAAGACTCCATGGAACTATTTCCCAGGAGAATTCATGAAAAATGTTACAGATGATGTGATGTGTTATACCTTGAATGAACCTCTTCGTCCTGCAAGTGTGTTTCTCCACTGCTTTGGGGAATCTCCCAGATGGAGAGAAAGTGGGAAGTAATTTATTCCAAGAAATCCTGTTGTTTAATGACACCTACAGCAAGAGATCCAGAATCACAATCACCTAAACCAGGAAAGTCATGGCAAGTGCTCAAAAAAAAGATGGGGACATCAGAACGGTAGGTCAGCGTTTTTTGCAAAGACACTGGGGAGAGGAATGCAATGGAACAAAACTCTGCAATGTTAGCTGAGACTTTCCCTTTGCATTTCCCTGAACCATGGCAATTCACTCCACCTTCCCCAACTCAGAGTCAGTAATAAGCAATCATGGAGTCAGGGAAGGAATCTCATTGTAGGATAATAAGGAAAAAAAGGGGGAGTTTGAATGAGACTTTGCATATGGCTTTCCTTGTTCAGAATCACAGCCTTCATCTTCCCTGAGACCAAGATTTTGAGCTTGAATCATCCACGTTCTAAATTTTTCAGGAAATAAAGCCCAGTTTGTTTATTTCTATGGATTCCAGGCAAAGCAATCAAGGGAATCCTGCTCCTCAGTTCTGAGCTGTTTATTGCCAGCATCAGCCTGTGCAAAACTCCTCTCTGGTTTTATTTTTTCCCTTTGATCCATAATCTCCACTCCATTCCCCAGAGCCAGGCATGTAACCCACTCTGGAAGGTTTGGTTATCCCTGAATATGCGTATGTTCTTGTAAAATATCCAGAGCCATTACATGTATGTTTAATTAATAATCATAAATTATTAAGTTATTAATAATAATAATCTATCCACAATGCCATGTTTACATTTATATTGTGGCTGCTCTCTGCAACCACAAACACACACAAAGAAAACCAGGGCATCAAATTTATACAAAAATGAATTATGAGCTATGAGCCAGATTGTCTTGCCTCAGACAGGACTTCCCTTCCGTACACTCCTAGTGCCTTTCTCTGTTCTGATACAAAAGACACAAGAATCCAAAGGGAAGAAAATAGTTAAGACATAAATGAGAGTCCTGACAGGGAAGCCCCTTGCCCTGACTCCCAGACCAACACTAGGGGGTTCACAAGAGAATCCCAGGTAGGTCCAGAGAATGAGAGGTCCCTTTCCATATGTGAAGTCTGTGAAAAAGGAGCAAGACCTCAAAGTTTTCTCATGCCTTGCTCAGTATAGCAATAGGAGGAACATCTGCATGGGATGCCTTGGGCCACCTGAGCCCCAGTGCCCATGCAGGAGGCAGCCTGCTAGGACTTTGCCCTCACTGCTGGGCCAGGCTTGCAGGTTGGGTGGGGCGGGCACAGGTAGCATCAAACATCTGACAATGACCTTGGCCCAATGGTGTCATGCCTATGGTGTCCTGGCTCTCTGTAGCCCCCAGGATGTGGATGAAGCCACAGGGAAAGGGGGAAAGACCATGAATTAACAGAAATTTAGTTTCCAACATCCAGCAGAATAGAGATTCAATAAAAATTAGATCATTATAGAAATACAAAAAGGTTACATTTATGCACAACTGATTTGTTTTGTACCTGCTACCTACCTCCCTCCTTTCACAGGATTCTGGGGTTGTTTTAGTTAGAAAATTCAAAAACATTCTAAATCTGGAATAGTTCAGGTCCTAGAAATTCTGGATACATGATCTTCTGTATACTATAAAACATGAGTTTAAAGGAAGTAGTTCTTTTCCTCAAAAAACTAAAGATGGAAATACCATTTGATCCAACAATCTTACCACTGGGTATTTATCCAAAAGAAAGGAAATCAGTATATCAGGGATATTTGTACCCCCACATTTACTGTAGCATTATTTACAATAACCAAAATATGGAATAAATTTAAGTGTTTGTCAACAGATAAATGGATAAATGTGGTATATACACAATGGAATATTATTCCTCCATAAAAAAGAATGAAATTCTGTCATTTGCAGCAACATGGATGGAACTGGAAGTCATTCTATTAAGTGCAATAAGCCAGGCACAAAAGACAAATGTCACATGTTCTCACTCATGGAACTCACAGAGGTAGAGAGTAGAATGGTGGTTACCAGAGGCTGGGAAGGGAAGAAGGGGAAGGGAGATAAGAGAAGCTGGTTAAAAGGTACAAAAACTCAGAAGAAATAACTTTTAGTATTTGGAAGTACCATAGGAAAATTATAGTTAATAATTATGAAATAGAAGAGAAGAATTATAGTGTTCCCATCACAAAGAAAAGACAAATGTTTGAGGCAATGGATGTCCCAGTTACCTTGATTTTGTCATTACACATTGTATACAGGTATCAAAATATAACATGTACCACCAGATATATACAGCTCATATGTCAATAAATTAAGTTAAATAAACAGGAAGTACCAGGATGAACTCATGATGAATTTTACACTTAAAACTAAAAATCCTAGGTCTTTCCATAGATAAACCCTAAGAGTGATGATAAATATAGTGTGAACAAGGTCTCTTGGTGCTTCAAATATTGCTTCCCAAAACAAAGGAACAGGACATCTCAGAGTAATGGCTGACTCCAGCCTGAAACAGGACATGTAGAAGAGGGGCCTTCAACACACTGTCACATGGGAAAGCAATAAAACCATCAAAGACAGCCAGGGTGCTTCAAAAGGACTCCATTTATGAGGCCCCCCTGCTCAAGGATAGCACAAGGTGAGCATGAGTTAGGATACTAACCATAACAGACAGAAACATACTAAATAGATTTAATCCAAAATTTCATACTGCCCCAAAAAATCATTGATTGCCTTTGGAGAAGAATAGTGAACAAATTTGTTATTTTACCCTGCCTTTCCTGCACAAAGAGAAAAACCAGACATTATATCCGCCACGGAAGAACCAACCCCACCTGTAAAATAACATTGCCAAAAAGTGTGAACCTTAATCCATTTAAGCATTTGGATCTAATACCAGCTCATAGGAAATCCAGGTAACAGAAGAACATATTCAATAAAACCATAGGTCTGCAACTGGGTAAGCATCAGCAAAATACTAACTAGAGGAAGCCCTGAAGGTTAAAAGGTAAAGAGCAAAGGAAAATACAGATTAAAAAAGATGTCAGAGGCATGTCAGCAAATCACAGTATATGGATCTTAGTTGATATTTATTCAAATAAGTAAAAGGTCAAAAAATACAGTACAATCAGGGAAATCCAAACACTCGCTGGATATTTAGTGATGCTGAGGGAATATTAAAGTGAAATAATATTGTATTTTTATTTAAAGCAGAGAGCCTATGTCTATAAAAATATGTATAAGTAAAATAATATGATGCTTGGGATTTGCCTCAAAATAACCTAGAGGGGAGGTGCTTTTGTTTGGCTCTGTGTTGCTGCTCAGATCTCATGTTGAATTGTAACCCCCAGTGTTGGAGGCGGGGCCTGGTGGGAGGCGACTGGATCATAAAGACAGATTTCCCCCTTGGTACTTCCCTTGAGTTTGTGAGTTCACATGAGGTCTGGTTATTTAAAAGTTTGTGGTAGCTCCCCCAACTCCCTTCTTTCTCCTGCTCTGGACATGTGAAATACCTCACTCCCCCTTTGCCTTCTGTCATGATTGGAAGCTTCCAGAGGCCCCTCCAGAGGCGAAGTTGCTGTACAGCCTACAGAAACATGCATCAATTAAACCTCTTTTGTTTATAAATTACCCAGTCTCAGGTATGTATTTATAGCAATGTGAGAATGAACTAATACAGGAGATACTGGGGGTACACGGAATATGAGATTGTTCATAAGTTAATGGTTGTTAAAGCAAATTGGTGGAAACATGGGAGTTCATTTCACTCTAGTACATATGTATTTGAATTTTTCCATAATAAAAAGTTTGTGCAGAAAAGACTTTTTAGTATGGGAAGTCATTTTGCAAGTTACAAGATAATCACTCTTACTCTCCTGAGTGAAGAAGCTGTATTAGTCAGGGTCCTCCAAAGAAAAAGAACCAGCAGAAATATAGAGGTAACAAGAGGGACTTATTATAGGAATCAGCTCACGTGTTTGTGGTAGACCAACAAGTCTACCACCTGCTGTCTGCAGGCTGGAGACCCAGGAAAGCCAGTGGTACGAATCAGTCTGAATCCAAAGCCTGAGAATCAGGAGTCATGACATATGAAGGCAAGAGAAGATTGAATGTCCCAACTCAAAAAGAAAGAGTGAATTTACTCTTCCTCTACCTTTTTGTTATATCCAAGCCCTCAGCAAGTAGGTAATGCCCACCCATATCGATGATGGCAGTCTTCTTTATGCTGTCTACTAATTCAAATGCTGATCTCTTCCAGAACACCCTCATAGACACACTCAGAATTTTTTATCAGCTATCTGGGTGTCCCTTAACCATCACAGAAGCCTAATGAAAACACTAGGGTGGAGACACATCCTTGGTTGTTCTGTGTGTTCTATCATCAAGGCTGTTTTGGGGGTCTTGAGTAGGAACCCCACTTCACAGCTTTGCTATCAGAACTACAAGTGCCAGACACACACAAAAGTCAGCACTGACTACTAACCTTCTTACATGACAGGAAGGGTCAGATTCAGCAAGGATGAGAGTCCAGGGAGGTCGTTCCTTACAGTAACCATTTTTTGTTAGGAAACTACAATATATATAGTCTGTTCATTCATACATATAAATGTCAGTTATCAAAATTGTAATATTTTATTAAGTTTTAAAAGTTAAAACTCTGATCTCTGAGTGGAATGTAAATACCTAGGTCTAATAGATTAGGATAGCAGAATAAAGTATAGCGGAACTTCTTTTTTAATCCAAAAGAAAACTATTAAGAAGCAAATATCAACTAAACATCAAAGAAGAAAAGATTAAGTTCTAAGTTCATAGGTAGAACTTATATTTTCTTCAACCATATCATCAGGGTATAAAAAGATTTATGAGCAGCTCAACATCTACTGAGAAGAAAAATAATTGGAAATTTCTTGAGTTATACATATGTTTGCTTCTCCAGTATTAATTTTCACTGACTTTTTACCAAATACCAGTGAACTATAACTTGGTAGCATCTCCTTAAATTAGTAAAAAGAAATAAAAGATAGACTATTTGAAAATTAAGATAAATAAATGCAGTCTGTCTTTTGCATTTGGTGAGTAGGTTTATGGAATTCACAATTCCCAGGAGGAGGGAGAGATGTGAGGCCATTTGCAGATGACAGAATCATAAAGAATTATTGTGAAATATTTTGGCTGGGCCAGTGAGTTTGATATCATAGGCTCCAACAAAAATGACCTTAGCCTTCACCCACAGTAACAATCTGACTATGACTTATTTTGAGACACTTGGTTCTAAATAAAGATCCAGTGCTAAATAAAGATCTCATTATAGATCGTTATGGATCATTCCATCACAGTTAGAATCACCTTCCGTCCATCCTGTCAGAAAAGATATTTCTGGAGCATCACAGATGGCATTAACATGGCCAAAGAGGAACATGATCCCAAGATATTTCTCCTACCCACTCCCACCAATAACCAGTCTAACATGCTTTCCCTAAAGTATCTTTGAACCAGGAGTTCACACGATCCAGATGCAGCCCATCCTGCCCGTTGCAGCTCCTACAGCTCCCTGTTTCTGTTCTATTTACTGCACTGGAGACTTGAGCCCTTCTGTAGACCATCACAGAGAGCTCCTCAACCCCTTCTCCCAGGTGTCATTTTTATCAGGCAAGAACGCATGGCAAATGGGTCATTCACATCTAACTCCAACAAAGTCCACAACAAAAAGCGGGGATTGTCAGTGGCATTCATACACAGAAAGTCCCTAGTATTCAGACTTGCTTTTTTGATAACTATTACCCACAAAATATCTATTCAAACCATAGGACATTTGCTGATGTCAAAATTTCTTTCCGAATGACTATGAAGTCTGCCCATATAGTTTATACACATATAATAGTGAAAGCTCACTCTCCACATTGTCTGTGAAATTAACAACTTTGAGAATCTGCAATCTACCAGCATTCCCAGCAGCTAACTGTAGGTAATAGACAGGATGTCTTATTTATTTAGTAGTCTTTATTCTAGCCACCAAATCTCTTTTAAAAAAAGAAATGCTTCTAAAACTAATATTTACTTGTTCCTCCAGAAGTACTTTAATTGGCTTTGTGAAATCAATGGTCCCCTTGATAATTGATAAAAGAGCGTCTCTTTTCCCTGTCCTGGCAATATCTTGCTTTAAATAACAGGACAGATCATTCTTTCACAAATATGAAAAACAGATTTTCGGAAACAAGCTTATTTTATTAAGCCATGTTATTTAATTTTATCTGACATTTGCAAGTCATTTTTGCTAGTAAGCACTCTACATTAATACCTTGAGTTCACATAGAGTTTAACAATATGAATTTCCTATCAGACAAAAGTACAATATGTGTTTGGCAGAAGCCAAAGTCATGAAGAATTAACAGTTATCAAATCCCAAAGGGGAAACAAATTCTCTTTGCTCCTCTCTTGCCAGCTGTCATGAATCCAATTTGCACTTTCAAATTCTGCCTGTTATCCAGATTCGGGACGGAGAGAACTAGTAACTTTACATACTCATGCTCAACCATATGAAATCCAAACATTTACACACACCCAATTGCCTCCAAGGTAGAAAAAGGGTATCAGTTTAAATGATTTTTATATCAAACATATCTTGAATGTACCACAGAGAATAAGTTATTTTCATAAAAGTAGACGTATCAAAAACTAATCTCAAATTCTAAATAAAATGGATGTCTGAAAAATCGTAATACACAAAAATCTACTTTCCCGCTGACATATATTTTATTTTATTTATTTATTTTGAGATGGAGTCTCACTCTGTCACACAGTCTGGAGTGCAGTGGCATGATCTTCGCTCACTGTAACCTCCGCTTCCCAGGTTCAAGAAATTCTCCAGCCTCAACCTCCCAAGTAGCTGGGACCACAGGCCCAGCTAGTTTTGTTTGTTGTTGTTGTTAGAGACAGGGTTTCGCCATGTTACCCAGGCTTGTCTTGTACTCCTGAGTTCAAGTGATCCATCCACCTTGGCCTCCCAAAGTGCTAGATTTACAGGTGTGAGCCACCCCACTTGGCCCATTGACATATATTTTTAAATACATAAAACGAAGTTCAAAGTTTTAACGTGCAGGAATCAAGCAGTAATACAAACAGCAAATATCAAACAACCATAGATTTTAAGGAACAGTGCTCTTTCTTACAACTCATGTGAAAATACACTTTGCACGAGTTTTCAAATCTCCACAACTTTTCTGGGCCTTCAGAAACACTGTTTCATCTGCATAGAGCCATGTCCACCTGGGAAACTCCTACTCAGCCATAAAGGCTCAACCCAAATATCACTGCCTCCACAGATCCCTTAAGAAAAAAAATGTCAACACCTTTCCATGAACCCCAAGGCAAAATGAGGGCTTTCCTTTCTCTTGTGACCCCTGAGAAGCCCTCCTTCAGAGCCCTGAGCACAAGAACAACTTGTTGTCATCATTGCTGAGATTCCGTAGCTTTCAGGACTGTGTACACCATTCGGGAGGAGATGTTTAATGCACCTTTGGGGGTTCAGTGCCTACATCCATGCCTGGTATTTCACTAGTGCTAAGTATAAAATGGGTGGCCAAAAAAAATGAAGAAATTTAAAAATGTTAAACGGTACCTTGAATTCTTAAAAGCTTATCATACATACCCCAAAAGTTGGCCTCGATGGTGAATTCAGAAATACTTCAGTTAGCAGTTTCCTTAGCTCTCCTGGCATCAACACGCGGGGTATTTTTAGTTTGGTTGCTCTTAGTAAACCCTGAGCTCTCTGATTTCAGCAAGGATCCACAGACTTTCAAGACCCCGAGGTGCTCATCAATTCACATCAGGTGACTCAACAAGAAGCTAGAGCCCAGGAAAACCCACTTAAGAATATCTTAATTAGCAGGCTTTTTAAACTGTTCTCCCAGCTGGTAAATGAGTACTACCAGAGGGTTTATATAATTTACAGAGCAAGCACAGCTCTGAAACTGAAGGAACTGAAGGTTGCCAATTAAAGGTATCTGCAACCTCCCATCAGCTGTAATCTCAGCACTTTGGGAAGCCCACGCTGAAGGATTGCTTGAGCCCAGGAGTTCAAGACCAACCTGTATAACGTGGCGAAACCCCATCTCTACAAAAAACATCTTTTTAAAAAACACTAATTAGGCATGGTGGTGAGTGCCTGTGGTGCCAGCTGCTTGGAAGGATCTCTTGAGCCAGAGATCAAGGCTGCAGTGAGCCATGATTGTATCACTGCAGTCCAACAGCAAATTCTAAAGAAATGCAAAGAAGAGTGCATATCAAGGGCCAACACATTCTCCCAAGAAGGCCATGTGGTGCCCATGTGACATGCTCATGCTGGTAAGAGCTCTCCCCTGCAGTCTTTAGAGAGTTGTAAGACAGGTGGAAGATCATGCAACAGCTTTTAGAGTCTCCCTGAAAAAGAGCTTAGGGTTAATATCTACAGGACTGACATAGTCATAGCTCCACAACTCTCAAAGAATACAGGTAACCTTAGGATACGAAAGAGCTGATGGATGTTGCAAGGCAGAGCAGCAAGTCAGAGGTAGTGGACAAAACCAGCCAAGGAAAATGATCCATACTGCTTTTCTGTAGGCTTACATCATGGAAAATTAAAATCCACTTTAAGCTACACTGAGTATTGATGGAATTGCAACCAACATTACAATAGAGGTTCAATGTTTCAATAGGTGAAGACAGGAGGAGGACACATTAGAAATAAATTATCAGCAGGCCTCACAAGGGGGTGGGAAATTGGAAAATTCTCTAATGAATATTAGATAGCAGAGAGAGAAAGTATTTTTCCTTTTACATATTTTAGTTTGCAAATTATGAACCTAAAAGCTTGATAACCTAGAGTCCATATCCTGCCTGTCGTCAACCTTCAGCCTACAAAAAGGCTTTTATATTATCCAACATTCTGGAATCTTCTTAATGCAACCACCATAGCTTGTAGAAGATGAAGTCACAGATCAGCTTGAACTGAAACAACCTCAGGAAGTTATAATGTTAAGACAGACATTTGGGGTAGTCAGTTGCTAAAAGCTTGTGACGTCAGTGGGTGCCCCCGTATATGAAGGTTTTTAAGCCCTTCCTGGACAGTCAAGTATGCAACTGAAGCACAACATTTTTCTAGTACCCTTCGAATAACTCTGTGGCAAAACTTGTTTACAGAATTTACTCCAGTATATCTTAAGAATTCCTAATTCAGCTGAATTAAAAATTGAACTGCTTTCCTCTGACTTTCTGCCTCTATAGTTGGTCATCTTTTGCTATCAATCTGTTTCCATTTATTCAAATTGCTACACGGCTCTTCAGTATTCACCATTACCAAGAACTATTGCCATTTTATCTATCTATCTATCTATCTATCTATCATCTATCTATCTATCTATTTATTGAGACGAAGTCCTGCTCTGTCACCCAGGCTAGAGTGCAGTGGCACAACTTCTGCCTCCCAGGTTCAAGCGATTCTCTTGCCTCAGCCTCCCAAGCAGCTGGGATTACAGGCATGTACCACCATGCCTGGCTAATTTTTTTTGTATTTTTATTAGAGATGGGGTTTCACCATGTTGTCCAGGCTGATCTCGTAACCCTGATCTCAGATGATCTGCCCGTCTCAGCCTCCCAAAGTGCTGGGATTACAGACATGAGCCACCACACCACCCAGCCTACTGCCACTTTCTAATAGCAATGTCCAGATTTTGAAAATCTGAAGAGTTTATGGTATCTGTGGAAGCACTCAACAAGGAAGATATAAATAGATGTTTACAGCTGTTTTTGTTAATTTTCATTATTCCATGGTTTCAGCCAATGCACAGAACTAAAAACTGATATCATGCAAGCTACTAGGTTTTGAATCTGTAATTTCAAATTATTGTTAACTCACAAGAGAAAATTATCAAGACAGACATATTAGTCCATTTTCATGCTGTTATAAAGAACTGCCCAAGACTGGGTAATTTATACAGCAAAGAGGTTTAATCAACTCACAGTTCAGCATAGCTAGGAAGGCCGCAGAAAACTTACAATCATGGTGGAAGGGAAGGGAAAGCAAGGCACTTTCTTTGTAATGCAGCATGAACGAGAAATGCCAAGTGAAGGGGGAAGAGCCCCTTATAAAACCATCAGATCTCATAAGAACTCACTCACTATCATGAGAACAACATAGAAGAAACCTCTCCCATGATTCAATTACCTCCACCTGGTCTCTCCCTTGGCACATGGGGATTATGGGGATTATAATTCAAGATGAGATTTGGGTGGGGACAAAAAGCCTAACCATATCAACAGTCTTCTACCTTCATACAAAATAAACATCCCTGTGTACATATATTTGGGATTGCAGAAAGCAAATAAATTTGAATGCAACTTAAAAAACATATTTCTCATGATGACAGGATTCCCAAATATATGTAAGATGTCCTTAAATTTACTTGCCTTTAGATATATCCTTCAAAAATTCATTGCTAATATTTCAATCATTCCTCTTAATATTTCGTTTGCTTTTTACACATGAATACACAACTGACAAGATTTAAAGTCATGCATGCCTCACCATAAAATTTTCCATTTTTCCTCCAATTGTATGAATTTTTTAACCCACACTTCTTATCATGGTTATCAGCATTTCAGTATTAGCATTTTTCACTTATTTTATAAATGAAAGCCAAAATTCTAGAAATAGTCAAACAATTGTTCAAATTCTGCCTTTCAGTCAAAGATAGCAAAGTGGATGACGCTGAAAATTCTTGTCAAAGGTAAAACCACACACGTGGCTCATTCTGGAGCTGGCATCTGAAGTCTGCCTAGAAATCGTCAATATCTCCAAGTGTGAGTAAATTTAAATCCAGAGACCATCTGTACTTCCAGCTGATAGTAGGATAGAGTGGCCCAAATCACTGGGCCCTTTCTATATTTCAGCCACACTGGGATATTCTCAGTGCCTCACAAAGACCATGCTTTCTCAAATTCCAGCTTTCACCCAAGCAGCTTCTTCAGTCTAGAACAACTTTTTCCCACCTATATTCTCCAATTTTCTTCTGGGGTATTCCTGCTCTTCAGTTCTCAGCTTAAATGTACCTCTAGATCAGACTGCATCCTCCAACATCACTCTGCACCTGAGGCTTGGCAGCACTCCCAGGCTTGTAATGATGCTTGGTGGCCACCTTCCTGAAATGACCAACAGCTCTATGTGCACAGTCTGGAAACCTCTCTCCTCTGTCCAGCCCTTCCCATTGCCAGGCACATAACACATGCCCATCAAATCTTTGAAGAAATTGATTAAATCAACTTTAGTGAAAAGCTCAGTGAACAGAATTTGTTTCCTGAATTAGTAACTTTCCTTTTGTCCTGCTTAAGGAGAAGAGAGAGAGAGAGGTTTGTGTCTGCATCAGGGTGAAGAAATACAACAGGGCCATGGAGGTTGTTTACATGGCATTCCAGTGGGACAAGCCTCCGTTCTTACAGACGGGTTTCCAAGGCGAAGCAAAGCAAACCAAGGCATGCTTTGGCCAAACATCTGCGATATTTTGATCCTTATCCATCTCTTCATGCCGACAGAGATTTGGTCTCTCTGAGTAACAGCATCGATGTTCTCTAATCTTCTGTGTCGGCCACATGCTCCCCCAAAGCCAAGGAATCAATCCTGTCTTCAGCTGGGAAATGCGGAGTTGATTCAAATGTAAAGCAGAAAGCCCAGGTTCTAAAATGAGAGCCACAGTGAGTCCCTTGATTTTCAGTTTTGGAGAAAGGGTGATACAACAAGGATTGATACTCTGTGATCACCAACGGCCCCTGTGTTGGTCTGTTCTCAGCTGCCATAAAGAACTGCCTGAGACTAGGTAAATTATAAAGGAAAGAGGTTTAATTGACTCACAGTCTGGGGAGGTGGCTGAAAAGACCTCAGGACACCTAACAATCGTGGCGGAAGGGGAAGCAAACACATCCGTCTTCATATGGTGGCAGGAAGGAGAAGAATGAAAGAGGGAAAAGCTCCTTATAAAACCATCAGATCTCAGGAGAACTCACTATCAGAAGAACAGCATGAAGGTAACCGCCCCCTTGATCCCATCACCTCTCACCAGGGCCCTCCCAGGATTATGGAAACTACAATTCAAGATGAGATTTGGGTGTGGACACATCCCAACCATATCATCCCCCTTCTCAGCTCTAGATACACAAAGCAAACCACCAAAACCACAGGCAAGGAATTCCACATGCTTTATCTTAAACAAAAAAGAAAAAACACTTGGGAAAGAATTATTCATTCACATGTTAGAAATAAAAAAGGGAGGAGTAATAAAAGAAATACGAGGGCCAGGGAAGGTGGCTCACTCCTGTAAACTCAGCAGTGTGGAGAGTAAAGGTGGGAATATCGCCTGAGGCCAGGAATTCAAGACCAGCCTGGGAAACAAGGCAGGACCCCATCTCTACAGAAAACTTTAAAAATAGCCAGCATGGTAGCACGCAACTGAAGTCTTAGCTACTTGGGAGGCTGAGGCGGGGGGATCACTTGAGCCCAGAAGTTTGAGGCTGCAGTGTGCAATGACTATGCACCACTATACTCCAGGCCAGGGGACAGAGCAAGACCTCTCTAAAAAGAAAAAAGAAAGAAGGAAAAACAAACTTGCTTCTAAGATAATAATACTAACAATGAGCTTTTTAAACAAATATTTTTTAAAATTCATAGTCCAGCAAGTTCTTTTTCATCAAAATCTTACTACTGAAACATAACTTGATACTGCTACTGATGTTCTGGAGCTTGGATCTTTGCCTCCAATTAGGGGTCATTGTACCTGAGTCACCAGCAGGTACGGGAATACCGACAGGCCTCTGCCTCAATGCGGTAACATAAAGCAATGCTGAAACAATTTTTGGCTTTGCTGCAAATGTGCATAATGGAAAGCAAATATTATTAAAAAGACAATCATTTTTAGTGATTAAAATAATCCAAGGCAGAAAAAATTTATCCCATAAGTTTCTAAGTTCTCATTTATCATCGTTTTGCCGCAAGAAGCCAGAGTAATTTTATTTTTCCTGACTTCTATTAAAAAGATCAATACATATGATTCCAAAGAGTCTCGGCTCATGAAAAGATGGAGCAGGCCTGTAATCACATATGAAAGTATTGGTTGTCATTAGCAGAAAGATTGATCTGAAAAGACAGCTGGCCCAGAGTGAAGGGACTTAAAAATTTCCATCGGACTGCCCAGCAACTTTCACCTTCGAGATAATTAAATACAGATAACAGATTACCATATTAGAGGAAAGAATTGGATTGGAGATATTCACTGGATACCCACCTTAGCAAAGCAATACCAAATTTTTCAACAATGATTTTGTCTGATGCAAAAAAAATTAATGCTGCCTGACAGTACAAAGTTATTGTTCAAGGTATACTTAAAAGTCAAAGTTGCTGGATAAAATTCTTGTAATTACCTGTGGCTTCAGAGGCTCTAACAAATGCACGTGTTCAGTTGACTTTTTAAAACAGAGTTAAGGAACATTTCAGACAAATTCTGTGGGTTTATTCCATGAACAGAGCTCTTTCTACTTTATTCAGTGAGTTATTGACATGGCCCTTGATGATGGTAGTATAAAACTCACAAGAACTGAACTCACAGCCGTGCAAAGGGCTTTCTTCACTGTATAGCTCTTCTTTTCCAGAAATCTACTTATGGTATAGTAAAAATTCTAGCTATAAAACAAGATGGAATTTTTATGGGACCTTGAAAGGGCACAGTAAACTTGGAAATTCAGAGTTGTGGTCCAAGGACGTTGTAAACTAGAGGTCAGCATTTTTAATATCTTCATCCTTGTCCTACATAGGTGCAATACTGGCAAACCTCAGGATGATGTTCTCATGCTCCAAAGTTGAGAGAAAAGATGCAGGAGGGGCTGAGACTAGGAGCAAGAGAGAGGCTCTTAACCAAATGTTGGCCTGTACATTTTCAAGACATCTGAATATTTCATCACTCTTCAATCTCTTTACTTACTTAGCTGCTGGAAAATACCTAAGAATCTCGCAGTAATCAGAACTGTTCATAATTATCAACCACTGATCATTTTGTAATGACCTAAAAGCTGGTATTGAAGAAAGATGCCAACCTCCATTCCCTAGAACAATAATATTAAGAGTAAGTGTGCATTGCATTTGTGTTAAGTACCATTATTTGTAATGGACTTCAAGAGTGTTTGAGACATTTTATGTAAATACAATACTCTAGTGCTCTTCTACAAATTCCTAAATGCTTTCATTATCTAAATTTTACACAAAATCTCATTGTCATGGTATCTACTGGACACTTCACTGCATACAAAGCAAAACTGTTTTCCTCCATGTCTAAATTAAACAAAACATAAACACTTGTTTTTATGAAAATATCAGAAAATGTTCATGCTTTTGGAATTTCCTGTAATAATAGTATCAGGAGTAAAATCCTCTAAACACACAGGACAGGAATAAAACTAGCCAGAAATTATTTTTAGTTTTCCAAACTTAGTGAATTCTTGCCCACTTTAAGCTGAAAGGATTATTTTCTTTTCTTGCAACTAAGAAAACTTCTCCCTCCATTTTACTAATTAAGTCAATATTTTTAAGATAGAGAGAAATGTAATTTTTCCCATGCTTTGTATAAGATTCTCGGTAAGTATAAATGTGCATGTTCATATTCCAAGCTGGTAATGAAGATGCATCTTTTTAAAGTCAATTATCTTTTTAAGACTCTCAAGATAATAATCACTCAAGGGCATCATTGCCTTAAAAGTGGAGCATGATAGTTCTCCAAGACTAGTATGGGCTATAGAAACTGTCCATCCTGGACTTAATGAAGGGTTCTCGGAAGTTGACTCTTCAATCATCAGTCACCACAATGGACAGATAGCCTATGATGTAGCTGTAAGTGCTCAGTGACAAGAGTATCTGTTGCCAGGTTCCTGTCCCTCCTCTGCCCTGCTCTGTCTTGCTCACGTCCTGTGGGAAGGTCTACAATATGACACCCTGGGTTGACCATGCATCCCAAGGAAGATAGCATAGCTTACACAATGTTTCAAGACACAGGGTCCTGATTTGCACTGGGCTGGGTTGATGGCAAGGTATATAAGTTATATCACATTCCCATCCTCTGTGCACAGTCTGACAAATAAGAAGTGGCTGAGGCACAAAACATGAGCTAAATAGGATCTCAAACGTTCTCTTTTTCCAAACACCATGGAAATTACAGCATTAAAGAAACCAAAAGAGAGAAAAGGCTATGGTGTAGCTGTATTACTCATGGATCACCAGAGAAACAGAACCAATAAAGGTATAAAGAGAAAGAGATTTAGGATAAGGCTCACATAATTATACAAACTGACAAGTCCCACGATCTACAGGGTGAGTTGGGAGACTGAAGACCCAAAAGAGCAATGGTGCAGTTCTATGCTGGGTCCAAAGGCCTGAGAACCAGGTAAGCACATGGTGCAAATTCCAGACCAAAGGTTGGTAGGCGGAAGACTCAGGAAGAACCAACGTTTCAGTTTAAGTCTGAAGGCAGGAAAAAGCCCAGGTTCAGCCTGAAGGACAGCAGGCAAGAGGAATTATTTCTTACTTGAGGGAGGGTCAGCCTTTTGTTCTACTCAGGCTTTTGACTAATTGGATGTGGCCCACCCACATTAGGGAGGGCCATTTGCTTTACTCAGTTTACCAATTTGTTACTCTCATCCAAAAATACCCTCACAGAAATACCTAGAATAATGTTAACCAAATATCTAGGCATTCTATGGTCCAGTCAAGTTGACCCATAAAATTAACCATCACAGTAACCTTGTCAAATGCTAAGCAAATAGTTTTTTGTTTGTCTTATTACAAGTGAAACGTTTGTTTATTCCTTATTATTTCTTTTGTCCATCTGTCTTAGTAGAAATAAATATTTCTTTTGAACTTCAACAAATAAGCAATAGATGTCCAGTAAAATTGCATAGAAAACTCTTTTCCCTCCAGCTAAAGCAACTTCAAAAAACATTTATTTAATAAAACAAAGAAGCGATAAAATTTTAATTTTAAGCAGTCAGAGTCAATGACAAGTTGTCCTGGAAAGAAATTTGATAGGAATTCATGCTCTTTCTTTTCTTTGTTCAGAAATATAAAATTAAAAGCAGAATTAATTTAATAATCATCATACTGGTTGGCTTGATGATGATAAGTTTGACTGAGAAACACACATCTAGCTTCTATTCCTTTGAAACTGCATTTTCTAAATCTATTACACCCTTGCGGAACCTCAAGGGAGTTCTACAGACCGCAGCATTGCCATCACCTGAAAGTTTGTTAAAAATGCTGATTTGGGACTCAATCCCAGGCCCATAAAATCAGAATACCTGGAGATAGGGCATAGAAATCTGTGTTTTAAGAATCTCTTCAGCGTGCTAACATTTGTATTAAATGATTTTTTATCTAGTACACAGAATCAGGTATACCATGGGTTAAAACTCAACGAGAGAACTTAGCACAATCCTCTAGGGAAAAAAAAATGAATTTGCCAGCCACATAGGCACACACTCCAATTTGACTATTGAGAATTTAGTGCTTAACTGTGTTTGTGCATTTCCTCTAAATTTTGAACAATTACATTCATTTTGATTAAGTCAGAGGAATTACAGAATATCAATGAATTGCAATATTAAAATTTCATTTTAAATTTTCATATTGTTAATGTTAAAATAGTGCAGTTGCTTTGCGTTTTCCTTGACCATCTTGACATAAATAGCCCTCAGAAAGCATTTCAAATGGTGTCATTTCTCTATTCACATTTTCAATAAAAAGTTAGGCACTGATAAATAGACATGAGCAAGGTGTTGGCTAAGAAGGCCAGCGCAGAGACACTCTGGATTAACAGAATTGGTCTATTTACTATGGATCATCTGTTAATTTTGCCTCCTCACTCCAGACATCAAAGAGGTTCTAGCCTATTTATAGTTTTTAATCAGCCCAAACCCCCTCTTTGCAATGAATACATTGAAAGAGGCCACATTTTGAAATAGTGGAGGCGAGGTGTGGAGGCTCATACCTGTAATCCCAGATTTTGGGAGGCTGAGGCAGGTGGATCACCTGAGGTCAGGAGCTCAAGACCAGGCTGGCCAACATGGCAAAACCCCGTGTCTACTAAAAATACAAAAACTTAGCCAGGTGTGGTGGTGCGCACCTGTAATCTCAGCTACTCGGGAGGCTGAGGCAAAAGAATTGCTTGAATCTGGGAGGTGGAGGCTGCAATTAGCCAAGATAGCACCACTGCACTCCAGCCTGGGCAACAAGTTAGACTCCATCTCTAATAAATAAATAAATTAAATAGTGGAGTTTTCTTTCTCTTCCCTGGCCTTCATTCACGACACCTTCTTCTTGCCCATTCTACACAGCAATAATTCCCCATCAAGTCATTCATTGTCTTCATGTTGGCCTCTGCTGCCTGTGGAGCCCGTCTTGCATGATGGCATCTCCCCAGGACCATCCTCATCAACCAAGCCCTGCTCTCCAGAACTTTCTTTTCTCTCCTTCCCAATAAAAATGTTCTATATAATTTCCCATTCTCAACCACATATATATTCAAAAATCTGTCTGACACTGTGCCCTTTAGGATAATAATGATAATGAACAATATGTAGCACATGTCAGGTTATAATTTGGTGCAAAGAAAGATGTGGAGCTGCAGAACCAGAGTCCCAGTTCCAGCCATAGTCCTGTAATTTAGGGGAAGATTTTACTCTCAAATAACATCATAATTTGATAAGGTGAATAAAATAAGCAAAAATACAGTAGACTGGCAACCTCCAAAGGAAAGTGCAAGGTGCTAGGGGAATCAGAAACAGAAGAGCTCCCATCCAGTTGGACATGAGCTTCATGAATAGTCTTTCAGAGGAAGCCACCCTGGTTTACAGCAAACTCACTGCTTTCTGGGGTCACATTTGAAACAGAATAGCTATACCCACAACTGCTTCATCCAGGGACAAGAACTATGTTCATGCAAACTCATGCCATGTTGTTTGTTCTCTCGGCTCTGCCCAGAGTGAAGTTCATCGTACAGCAATGAGAAAAGCCCCCATAATTCATTCTGACATAAGCAACTGTAAACAAGTGCTGTCATCATTGTCCTTGCAAACTAGTCTTGAAGCAGCATTGTTAGATGTATGCAAGGGATGTATGCTTGTGTGTGAATGACGACAAGCAGGTGTGCAGTTCTTCTATGATTCTTGCCTCAAACTAACTAGATGGCTTTTCTGACTATCAGTAAATAAGGGCATACTGACTATTTGCTGTGAACCAGGCTTCATGATGAGGCTGTAAGCAATGCAGTCAGATCCTGTCCTCCAGGAGCGTGGAGTCCAGATGATCATAGAGCATTAAACAGATAATGACAAGCATAGACTTAAAGTACAGATACAAGTTTAAGACTAAAGCCAACACAGCTGCCATACCGAGATTCTACCTCTGTGCTATGGTTCCAGGATCTACTGCTGCAAAGAAAAGGATTATTACTCTTGTCCTTGTATTGGGTTGTGTTGCAAATGCCTGTCTCAGCTTCCTGAAGGCAGCCCTGTGGCCTCAGCATGGAGTCCTCACTCAGTCCCTGGGACCACTGTACTAAGTGATGGTTCTCAGCCTGTGTGAGCAGAAGGATCACCTGGGATACTAGAGGGCAGATACCTGGCCTCACACTCCCAGAAATTCTGATTCAGTGGATCTATGCTGTATTTGAAAAACCCACCCGATTATTTGAAAACCTGTCTTACGTAACTGCAGACAGTATATGAACTACCCCAAGAAACCCTGTGACCTAGAGAGCAATGAACTAAAACCTCCAATTTTCCTTATCAAGACAAATTTAAAATGTAATTTAATTGATGTACTACATTAGTTTCAGAATATCTCAAAAAATATACACAAATATTCACATATCATATCTTTTCCTGCCACCAAAAGACAGTAAGTTGCAAAAGATTACATTCTGAAAATAGAAGAACGTTCACAATCCTGAGATATAAACTCTTTGTAAGGAGGTATATACCTTTAATATGTGCTCCAAAAGAATAAAAAGATCATTCACTTATCATTCAGTGTTTTTAAATATTCATTGGTAAATCCCTCTTTTAGGAAGCACAAATAAATGCCTAAGTGTAAAAAATATGCTAAGCCAAATACTAAATACTGCCAACAATTCACGATGGAAATAAAATCAGCTTCAAAATCCAAGCTAAACCACAGAATAAACACAGAGTTTTCATGTGACCTCCAAATCAATTCTTTGGTTTTCTTTTGCCATCTTTAATTACAAACAACTGGATTTTTTTTTAAAGAAAAAAAAAAACATGTTTTCATAAAATTGAATTTTTTTTCATATAACATTGATTCTAAAGCAATATCATCAATAGACACAAGTAAAAGTAAAAATCTGCAAATAACTTTTTTAAAGATATTAAGACTTGAGATAAGCCCAGAATGATACGAACTTAGATGGACAGGAAGGAAGAGTAGGAACAGGAAAAAATGTGTTTCCCAAAATGCCATTAAGGGTTTTTATTAATTCAGAAAAAGGAAACAGTATGTAAAATTTTTCAAAAAAAATGAACACTAAAAACAGCTCAGCTGCAAGGTCAGCATTGAAAATAAATAAAAATGGAATCATTCTTTCACTTAGTGAGCTGTTCTCATGCAGATGCCCCAGTTCTGATACAGTAATCTATGTTAGAGAAACTTACCCTGTTTAAACATCGATCACTGTATCAGAACTGGGTTCTGATGAGTTTCATACACTCACCACCTAGCCTGCAAAGTGACAGAGAGATGTGCAGCTCAGGTTGTGGCAAGATGTGTGTTTCACTGAAACAGTGATTCAGAAACAGTAAGGAGGGCGTCATGACTTCTTCCTGGAGAGTGTGATTAGGATGGCCTCACAGAGGTGAGTGTTTTGCAGACTTTGGATTGGGCGAATTTCTGGGTCAAAGCATCATTAGTTTGGGGCAGTTGCTTGTTGAATTTCCTTTGGACTTCTGCTGGGTTTTCATTACAAATTCTTCCTGCGGAGTGCTTCACATCCACATGTTCAGCTATCATCCATATGTTTATGACTCTCAAAACTATGCCCTGAGACAAAAGCCTCCTTCCTGTGATTCAAATTCACAGCCAGATTGCCTTCTGGAGGAAGTACAGGCTCCTCAAATTTGACACTTCTAAATCGAAATTCATCAACTCCCCGCCCCCCATCCCTGCCCTCAACCCAAACCTCTTCATCCTCTGCTATTTGCTTTTTCAATGACTAGCGCGGCCACTCAACTAGTGCCTAAGGCAGAAATCAGACATAATCTCAGACTCCTTCCTCTTCTCACCATATCCCAGCCCCAAACCCGGCCTCTCCCACTTATGTCTCATGTTCCTCTTATTCTTCCACAGAGGCAATCGTAATTGATGCTCTCCGCCTGGTTTACCTGGTATCCCTGTCTCCACTCTTATTCCTTTGTAAGTCACCCTTTGCACACCTGCTGTAACGGACTGTGATTGACAGCTGATGATTCTGTTTCTCTGATTAAAATCCCCAGTGGTGCCTCAGGATAAATTCTGTATCCTTCATGAACTGAGGCCTCTCATCCACCATCCTTCTTCCCGCTGCCCCCGGGTAGGTACTCCAAGCTCTTTCCATACATCACACTTCCATGCCTTGGCATACACTGTCTTCTCTGTAGTGTGCATCTTCCCTTTCTATCAACAGACCACCTTCTCGGCCAGCCCAACTTCTGCCCAGCTCAGTGACGTCCACCTTTGGGGAGCCTGACATCCCCAGGCTGAGTCAGGTCACCCTCTTTTCCCCAGTTCCCGTGGCTGTCACTATTGAGCACACCTCCCAGGGTTGGTAGTACGACTCTTCATCTGCCTCCCGCAAGCCGACGTGTGAAGCTCGAGGGCGAAAGTGTGTTCTGTTCATCTTTTTTTTTTTTTAATTCTGGGATACATGTGAAGAACATGCAGGTTTGTTACATAGGTATACATGTGCCATGTGGTTTGCTGCACCTATTAAGCTGTCATCTAGGTTTTAAGCCCCACATGCCTTAGGTATTTGTCCTGATGCTCTCCCTCCCCTTGTCCCCCACCCTCCAACAGGCCCCAGTGTGTGATGTTCCCCTCCTGTGTCCATGTGTTCATTGTTCAACTCCCACCTATGAGTGAGAACATGTGGTGGTTTTCTGTTCTTGTGTTAGTTTGCTGAGAATGATGGCTTCCAGCTTCATCCATGTCCCTTCAAAGGACATGAACTCATTCTTTTCATGGCTGCATAGTATTCCATGGTTTACATGTGCCACATTGTCTTCATCCAGCTCGTTAATCTTTATAGTCATTGTGCCCACCACAAAGCTCATCACATAAGAAGACTTCAACTGTTTGTGTATTATCTTAATTAAATGATGCTACTCACTGAATTCCATAATTATTCCCATTCAAAAAGGAATAGTTTTAAAACCTCAGGAGGCATGTGACTATCTAACAAATTTTACCCCTTGAAAACAAACCACCAACAAAACCCCACACTCTCAACTAATATAACTATCATATACAAGCAACCAACAGATACGGAACATTTGGGTCTATCAGTTGCTTTTTTCTACATTGTACCAAATACTTGATTGGGTGGTGGTAGTGGTTGTTTAAATGTTGACTAAATCATTATGTTAGCTCGGGCTTGCAAGGCAGCTGAGTCGATGAAGCAGTTGTTTAAGTATCACATGGGTTAGTCTGTGCAACTTTGGTAGATAGTACTGACTTACTGCAACCAATTCTCACCAGTGCATTTTTTAGCATCCGCTTCATAGCAGATGCAATGTATAGACCCTACCTCCCTGCTTCTCAGAATCTTAGCCCCTGGACCACCTTTATCCAAATCACCTGTGAGTCTTGCTAGAAATGCAGATTCTTGTACCCTACCCAAGATGTCCTAAACCAGAACCTACAGAGGCAGGGCCTGGGCATGTGTATTTTAAGAAGTTCCAGCCTACTGGTATCACCCAAACTAAAGTGTGAGTGGCCCTGGTCTACTCTTCAGTCAGTCCCACAGGAAGCAGAAAGAAAGGATAAAGAAGTGGGGTGACAACAGAGTAAGGGGAGCCAAGTGGAAGAGTGATGTGGTAGAACGCTGGAACAGCTACTGACAAAGAGATCCAGTACAGTAATGATATACACAAAAAGAGTTTATTTTCATTTCACATATAAGTCTGGGTGTATTTGGTCCTTGGATGATACGGGGGTATTGTGGTGTCAAGGACCCAGAATTCTTCTATTTCTTCTATTAGCTCTTCTTCTATTAGCTCTTCTAATACTTTCTTGTTCTGCCGTCCTTAGGGTCTTTCTCTTAATCTACATAATCTAAGATCATTCATCATCTCCTCCTCATTTCAACCAGACAGAAGGAAAGGAAGAGGGTCCCTTTCTCTTAAAATCACTAGCTAGAAGGTGCCCTCACCATGTCTGTTCATATTCCACAATTTACCCGTGTATCTCTATCCAGCTACAAAGGAGAGGGAGAAATGTATTGGGAAAAGGAGAAGCCCATGTGTCCAGCTAAAAGTGAGTGTCCTATAACAATGGTGGGGAAGGGAAAAGAGACAATGGAGTCAACTTGCTGTCTCTGTCACCTGAGAGGAGAAGGGGAAGGGGAAGGGAAGAGTTGGAAGGGGAGGCAAAGGGACTGAAAAAGGATATAAAATTAACTATTGCCCATTTCTCAAAAGCCCCAACCCCACCCCTCACATCCCCCACACATCTATTGTAGCCTGCTGTTCCTGATTTTCTAAGTTTCTTTAATCAAGATTGTTGCATTCACTTTCCCTCATACCCCTCTAGCCTTGGCCTTGGACATTGACTTTGAAAAATAATCTGCTGCCAGTTCTTCCAGTATTATCGGCATAATGGGCTGCAGGCACAATTTCTCTAAGTTCTCTGCTTTGTGTTAAAAGTCAAGAGCTTGAGGATGAATTTCAAATGGTGCAGTTTCCTTATTGGTGGTTCAAGATGGTTGGTCAGTCAGCCCTATCCCAGCGCTCTTCGTGGGTGAGTGGTGTGGGCAACGTTGTGGCCCTGTGCTTGGTGAACTGAATCTCCACACGCATAATCACCCCAACTTTCAGGTGGAAATTGCGCTTTGATTTATAGTCTGACTGCTGGAGAAAGTCTTAAGCATGAAGGGGCAGGTAGCCTCAGTGTTATCCGGACACTCAAGCTACCTTCCTGTGGAGTGAGGATCACCGTGGCCTCATGCCCAAAATGCTGACCTCTGAAAAACAACCCCCTCCAGCCTTTCACAGACCTAAGATGAACCATGTGACATTCATTCCGTGGATCAGACATCAGGTCAGACTGTATTGCTCTTGGACAGCAGCCATTACATGATTTACGGAGCAAAGAATAGGTACAATACAAACCTCAGAGTATGTTACAAAGTTAGAGGGTATTTCTAAGCATGAAAATATGCAACATTTCAGGAGTAATGTCATAAAAAGAGGGATCAGACCAATAGATCACTGTCTCCATTTAACTGTAATCTCTAAAAATAACTTTAGCTCTCATTTCTGAGTCAGAGAGAAACTTTAGAAGTTACATACATGTTTTTAGGAGTCAATATGTAACCCAACTTCTCCAAAACTGAACTTAAATATAATCTAAGTCAGAATTCAGTTCCCCAAGGACATTTCAGTGTAGATTCTGATTCACAAAGCAGAGGAAGAGATAATGTGGTTTTATTCCAAAGCACAGACTTAAACACATGGCAACACTCATCATTCTCAAAGTTCCCCATTGCTGCATTTGCTCCCAAGAGTCAAGTGCCTTCTATAAGAAAATTACATGCGGTCAGAAAATTACAGGAGGCCTGGTTCTTTGGGAGTAATGATCCATTCATTTGATAATTTGCTAAATGCTTACTCTTTCTGCTCGTCATTTTTTCCTCCTGGTTAGTACATCATGCATATGGTGACAAGAGATAAAGAAATGGAAAGGCTCCCGGAATAACAGGCAAAAAACAGTGACAAAAAATAAGATATAAAATGTCTTTTAAAACAAACAGTATTTTCAAAAAGGCTTTTATGATACATAACAGTGGAATAATTTAGATGTACCCTTGTAGCCCCACAGATGCTGATTTTTCAGACAACGGTGACTCATTCCCCCACCACTGGCATGGTGAAAAGGGCCTCTGGGGACATCCAAGCACAACCCCAAATAGACATCTGGACATAGACAAATCCCCCTTGTCGCCAGAGACTTCTATAGGATTCCAACTCTGGTTTTTAAAATGTGAGTATATGACACACACAGGCGTGTGGGCTCTGGTTTTAGAGGTCAATCCTTCACATTAAGGACTCTGAATTTGATTTTCTCCTTTGTTGGCTCTTCTTGTCCATTTTTACCTTCTCAGTGACCACTTTTCAGTGCTCACTAGGACCTGGACCAGGGGCAGGGTAAACCAAGGTAAGTAGCTCTATGTCACTGCCTGCTACTATGCCCAGTGACCGTGTGTGGTGATGAGAAGGATAAAACTAAAAGCCAGGATTCCTTTTTATGATGAAATAAACACAAGATAAGCAGAGGGAGCTGCTCAGGTGCCTGAGGAAGGTGGCCAACTCCAGATGTCCACAAAGCGTCCATGACAGGTGACCTAGAGGTGCAAACATCAGGCAGATTGCTCCTATGCCTAGTAGCAAGGATTTCAAGTATGTCAGCTCTTTTTGGTGTGATTTAATACAGCCTACTTAAGAGGAAAAATAGAAAATCTATGTGAACAGTTTCCAGCTGCCGGCTCTAATTTCCCATGACGGCCCATGACAAGGAACGCACAGTGTTATTGATCGGTTATGACATTATCAGAATAGAGTTTGTTCTCGCTCTTTTCTTTCTCTTCACTCTTTGTCAGTGTCCTTAGGAAATGTATCTAACTCTCAGGCTTCCCCAGCCAAGCAGGATGGGCAAGAAGACATTTATATTGGGCAGCTTCTAAAAACATTTTATACCCGTTTCAATATTTTAGGAAAATAACTGCACAATAATACAATATTAACAGAAGAAAGAAAATATTTCTTCAAAGATGCCTATATGCTCATGTCCTATGTATTTCCTGTCTTGGGCCAAAATATTCTATTATTCTCAAGAAACTAGTTAGTTACCAAGCTGAAAAATCAAACAGACATTATGTTTTAGCAAATTTCTTCATTTCCCTTTTGAGTTCTTTGAGAAGAAGAAAACAAAGTGCAAAGAAACACTTACTCTTTAGGCCATAAGATCAGGAGGGCAGACCTGTGATCTATTCAATATTGAGCACCAAGCTCAGTACCTGGCACATAATAGTAGCTCAATAAATTTTGTTGCCACATGCTGAATGACTCTCTCCAATGAGTAATTAGATTTTTCGGCCACTCCCCGCCCCCCCCACTCAGTGCTCCAACAAATAAATTTTTAAAGGTATAAGCCCATGGTTTCTATTAAAGAGTTTTCCAATGTAACTTTTCTTCTAACTAGTAACTTTCTTGCATACTCAAAAGTCACCTTGTTTAGCTTAGTAATGGAGCATAGCGCTTTGAAGTCATGCAGACATAGATTCAGCTACCTGGTTCTACCGCTTTCTAGTGTCATTACAACTTCAGCACATCGCTTAATTTCTCTGAGCCTCATTTTTTCCCATTTGTAAAGGTAGCCTTTCACAAGGCTATCTATGAATTAAGTGAATATTATATAGAAAACAGCTCACAAAGTGCCTGATAATAGTCTATTTATGATAACTGCATTATTATAAATATTATAATCATTATCATCACTGTCATTGACTTGAAGCTTTAGAATCCTATAGCATGCTTTATAATTAAATCACTGTTATATATCTAATTAAGAATGTTTTCCTGCTCATACATTTATTGGCTATTCTTTTGTACTGTATGATACCAAAGGAAAGTTACCTATAGTTTTTGTAATGTTCAGGGACAGACAACATTAAAGTATGCAAATTATTGGATGCAAATTTCTTTAGTGCTTTCCTGAGTAATCTATACAATAATATGTA
The DNA here is from genome assembly GCF_001604975.1 of Cebus imitator. Lineage (NCBI taxonomy): Eukaryota > Metazoa > Chordata > Mammalia > Primates > Cebidae > Cebus > Cebus imitator. The sequence goes on from NW_016107356.1 coordinate 5,919,437, forward strand.
TGTGTGTGCATATATATTATATAATATATACAATATATGTGTATTATATATACCTGTATGTTGAATATATATATTATAAATTATATTATATAATTAAAATAATATATTAAATATGTAATCTATAATTATCTAACATACTATTGCATATTATATAGAGATCTGATGCAGTGTCTCATGCCTGTAATCCCAGCAGTTTGGGAGGCTGAAGCAAGAGGATTCTTTGAGCCTAGGAGTTCAATCCCAGCCTGGGCAACACAGTGAGACTCAGTCTCTAAAATAAATAAAATTATATTTATATATAGTTTGCCATTATAAGCTAGCTGTAACTTGCCAAAAGTCAACAGCCTGTCACTGTCCACAAAACACAAAGGAAAAAGTAGTATACATCCATATATCCTCCAGAGTAGGATATATGGCTGTAAATGACTGGCATGGAAAACATCCAGTCTGACTACACTTGAGTACTCGCTCCAGAAGGCTCTTAGAATGAAGCAAGGATGAAAGAGGGCATAGATGGAAGCCATTGATCAGCCCCTAACTCCATACATACTACATTCCATCCTTTAGAGGCATAAGGATTGGTTCATTCCTACTTTCAATTCAGAAATATTAATTGAGCATCTGCAATATGCTAAACACTGCTTTGCTTTCAGTGATGGAGATGAAGTGGTGAACAAAACAAGAAAAGTGCCTGCCCTCATGGAGCTTGCATTCTAGAGTAATTTGTTTCTTGGTAGCAAGAAAAGGGAGGCTTAGTAATAGACCTTAGAGTTGGTATATCATATATTTTTCAATCTTTCTAAAATTCTTAATTACCTGCTGTCTAATTTCTAAGCCAAATTTCATTCCTTCTATGCAAAATGACTTGGTCCGTTTGATCACCAAATATGACGGGGCTTTCTTAATTATTCAGTACACTGTTGGCCAAAGATAGTGGGCTATTCAAAATGATATGGCAAAACACGTAGGGTGATTTTAATCAGTTATTTTGGCCGATTTCAAAGATATTTAGCACAAAGCAACATAGTCTTGCTAAAATATTTCTTTAAACACAGGGTGCTTTGTTCCTAAACCTTTAAGAAGTAAAGGGAGTATCCAGACACTGTACCTGTTTTGTAAGTTAGAGTGAAAAAATACTACACTGAAACTTATAGTTGCTATCTCTTCAGAAGACAAATTCATCAGTAAGGTAATAATTCCCAGTAGCTACACAAAGAAACCACAGTCTTCAGAAAAACCACATAACAGAGAATGGAATACTGTGAGCAGCCCACATAATTATTCATGATAGATAAGTGTATTAAAAATTAAATATAAATTATTGCGGGCATTATAGTTTTGGCACAAGATGAAAAAAGTGCTTTATGTTACTTAAAAGTTTTAATAACTGCCTTAAATTTGGCTCAGTTGAAAATAAGCTAACCCTGAGTAAACATAAAGCATTTATTATTTGAAGTATTGCTTTCAATACAATTGTAGGTTTGAAAAAAAAAAACCTCTAAGTTTTCTAAAAGTTGCTATGTGGCATTGATCTTTTTTAAAAGTACTAAAAAGAGATACAAATAGGTGAATTTTAAACAGGGTTGTTCTAAGGAGGATTTTTTAGCATATGAAAATCCTTACTAAAACTCTTCTAAATCCTAAAATCAAATCCAGATGATTTCTGAATCTAGATATGATACGGAAAAAAAAAATAAATCTTTCAAAGAAAAACATAAAAGAGTATCTTCATGACCCTGAAGAAGGCAAAGATTCCTTAAATAACACAAAAAGCACTAAGCTTAAAACAAAAACAGATAGATTATATGAAAATTAAGAATTTCTGCTTATAATTATTAAGACAGTGAAAAAAAACCCACAGAATAGAAAAAGATGCTTGCAACACATGTCTTCAACAAAGAGCTGACACCCAGAATACATAAAGAATTCCTGGCCGTGGCTGCCGTGGCTCACACCTGTAATCAGCACTTTGAGAGGCTGAGGCTGGAGGATCACTTAAACCCAAAAGTTTGAGATCAGTCTGGGTAGCATAGACTGATCTTGTCTCTACTGAAAAAAAAAATTTTTTAATTGTACTTTAGGTTCTGAGGTACATGTGCAGATCATGCAGGATTGTTGTATAGGTACATACATGGCATTGTGGTTTGTGCCTCCATTCCCCCGTCACCTATATCTGCATTTCTCCCCATGTTATCCCTCCCCAATCCCCCCAACCACACTGTCCCTCCCCTAGTCCCCCCCAACAGACCCCATTGTGTGATGCTCCCCTCCCTGTGTCCATGTGTTCTCATTGTTCAACACCCACCTATGAGTGAGAACATGCAGCGTTTGATTTTCTGTTCTTGTGTCAGTTTGCTGAGAATGATGGTTTCCAGATTCATCCATGTCCCTGCAAAGGACATGAACTCATCATTTTTTATGGCTGCATAGTATTCCATGATGTATATGTGCTACATTTTCCTTGTCCAGGCTATCATTGTTGGGTATTTGGGTTGGTTCCAGATCTTTGTTATTGTAAACAGTGTCACAATTAACATATGTGTGCATGTGTCTTTATAACAGAATGATTTATAATCTTTGGGTATATACCCAGTCATGGTATTGCTGGGTCAAATGGAATTTCTATTTCTAGGTCCTTGACGAATCACCACACTGTCCTCCACAATGGTTGCACTAATTTGCACTCCCTCCAACAGTGTAAAAGTGTTCCTATTTCTCCACATCCTCTCCAACATCTGTTGTCTCCAGATTTTTTAATGATTGTGATTCTAACTGGTGTGAGGTGGTATCTCAATGTGGTTTTGATTTGCATTTCCCTAATGACCAGTGATGATGAGCATTTTTTCATAGGTTTGTTGGCCGCATATATGTCTTCTTTTGAAAAGTGTCTGTTCATATCCTTCACCCACTTTTGAATGGGTTTGTTTGTTTTTTCTTGTAAATCTATTTTAGTTCTTTGTAGATCCTGGATATCAGCCTTTTGTCAGATGAGTAGCTTGAAAAAAATTTTTTCCACTCTGTTGGTGGCCGGTTTACTCTAATGATTGTTTCTTTTGCTCTACAGAAGCTCTGAAGTTTAATTAGATCCCATTTGTCTATTTTGGTTTTTGTTACCAATGCTTTTGGTGTTTTAGTCATGAAGTCCTTGCCTATGCCTATGTCCTGAATGGTTTTGCCTAGGTTTTCTTCTAGGGTTTTTATGGTGTTAGGTCTTATGTTTAAGTCTTTAATCCATCTGGAGTTAATTTTAGTATAAGGTATCAGGAAGGGGTCCAGTTTCAGCTTTCTGCACATTGGCTAGCCAGTTTTCCCAACACCATTATTAAACAGGGAATCCTTTCCCCATTGCTTGTTTTTGTCAGGCTTGTCAAAGATCAGATGGTTGTAGGTGTGTGGCATTGCCTCCAAGGCCTCTGTTCTGTTGGGAACAGCGGCATGCACCTGTAGTCCTGGCTACTTGGGAGGCTGAACCAGGAGAACTTGAGCACAGGAGGTCAAGGCTGCAATGAGCTATGATCATTCCACTGCACCACAACCTGGGTGACAGAGCAAGGCCCTATCTCTAAAAAAAAGAAAAAGGAGGAAAAGAGGAAAAATTTCTGCAATTCAGTAAGAAAAAGAAAGCCAACAATAGAAAAATGAGCAAAGGACTTTAATACCTACTTCACATAGAAGCATATGCTAACAGCCAATAAATATATAGAAAGAGCTGATCTTCATTTGTTATCACTGAAATGCAAACTAAACCACAGGAGAGACATTACACTTTCATCCAATTGAAATTTAAAAAGAGGCAAATACCCATTACAGCAACTGACATTCACATATTCTACTGGTGGGGATGTAAATTGGTACAAATACTTTAGAAAACTATTTGGCAGTATCTGCTAAGCAGAAGTATTCAAAGTATGGTCCCTGGACCAGTAGCATAAGCATCACCTGGAACTCGTCAGAAGCAGACATTCTTGGGTCCTACTCCACACCAACTGAACCAGGAACCCTCCAGGTGTTTCCCAGAGATCTGTGTTTTGACAAACCCTCCAGGTGGTCCTGATGTGTGTGCAATCTTGACAACCATTGTGCTAAAGCTAAGCATATGCATAGCCTCTAACTCAGAAACTGTACTCTGAGGAATATCTACCAGAAATGTGCACGAGCCTTCATCAAACTACATCTACAAGAATGCTTGCAGTACCACTATTCAAAATAGCCAAAAACTGGAAACTACCTGATATGGTTTGGCTGTGTCCCCATTCAAATCTTGTCTTGAATTGTAGCTCCCATGATCCCCATGTGTCATGGGACAGACCTAGTGGGAGGTAATTGAATCATGGGGGCGGGTTTTTCCCATGCTGTTCTCCGGATAGTGAGGAAGTCTCACGAGATCTCATGGTTTTATAATGGGCAGTTCTACTATGATTGTGAGGCCTCCGCAGCCATGTGGAACTATGAGTCAATTAAACCTCTTTTTCTTTATAAATTACTCAGTCTCAGGTATAGCAGAGTGAGAAGGAAATAATACATTACCTAAATGCCATCAGTAGAATGGACAAATAAATCATGCTATAGTCCACAAGTAGAAGTCTACACGCAATGAGACTTCACAATCTATAATTTTATGCAACTGTGTAGATTAACCACACATACATAATGATGGACAAAAGAAGCCAATCACAAAGCTACACATCTTGCAGGATTCCATTTGTATAAAGTACAGAAGCAGACAAAACCTGACTCTCCTATTACAAGTCAGGATACGGTTACAATTGGGAGAGACTGGTGGATGAAGACTGCAAGGATTCTAAGGAAGGTTTCTGGATGCTCCCAGCATTGTTTTTGTTGTTGTTGTTGTTGTTGTTGTTTGGTTGGTTTTGTTTTTTGGGTTTTTTTTTCTTGAGCCGAGGTTGGTTACAGTAATGGTCTGTTTATGAAAATGCATTGTGCTGTATGCTTATAATGTGGGCACTTTTCTGCCAGTATACATCAATGAAAAGGTTTTCTTAAAACTTGATTAAAATAATTCTTTTCAAATTGTATGTAGAATATTTGCATTGAAAAAAGTTTAGGGCATTAAAGAGTAATGTCTTAATATTCCACTCTAGGGAACTGTCATCGATATGGCAGAAGAAGAAAAATGCTTACAAGATCAAATACCAATGAAAGCTTCCCTGAATGGCTGCATCAAGGTACTAAAAACAGCCCCTGGAGTCAGAATGAGCAATAGAAACCCACCAGTGGGCATAGTTCATCAGTAAATCTGTGCTTTAATAATTAAAATGTAAGCACTATATTTATATACCCCTTAATTCCATAAGAATTTTCAGTGATTGTAATTGCATTAACCTACTCATCAGTCAGGTTAAGCAGCCATCAGAGGAGCATGAGACGCAAAGGAGAAGGTCAGGCACATTAACTAGCTGATGTTTGCTTCTGATTAAAGTTGGCTAATTTTTTTTCCAGCAAGTTGGTGAATTTTTAAAAAGACAGTGATTGTCACTTCATCTCTGTGGCCAGCGAAGCCTTCATTCCACCTTGAGCACCCTTTCGAGTAGCCTGGGCTCTGGGTTAGACATGGGCTCAGTCTGCTTTTTATTGACAAGGATGCTGTATTAGTCCATTTTCACACTTCTGATAAAAACATACCCAAGACTGGGCAATTTATAAAGAAAGAGAGGTTTCATGGACTTAGTTCCATGTGGCTGGGGAGGCCTCACAATCATGGCAGCCAGCAAAGAGAATAAGAACCAAGAGAAATGAGTTTCCCCTTCTAAAACCATCAGATCTCTTGAGATTTATTAACTACCATGAGAACATATTGGGGGAACCCCCTCCCATCATTCAATTATCTCCCATCCGGCCCCTCCTGAAACGCGGAAATTATGGGAGCTGCAATTCAAGATGAGATTTGAATGGGGACACACCCAAACCATATCAGATGCTGACATTAGTCAGTTTCAACATTTGCGTAACTCGATAGGAGCCACACACCTATGCTTTTTCGCTTTGAAAAAATTCTCTATTTTTTAATATTTTTTTGAAAAAGTAATTTGCTCACATTATTCAAAACTCAACAGGTAGAAAGCATTATGTAGAAAAGTGTCTCCCTCCTCATTCTGTTTCTTGTTCATTCAGGTCCCCTCTGTGGAGGCAACCAGTTTTCTGTATAACTTCTCAGAGATTTAATATTTATTGGAAAAAATGTATAGCTGTTTCTATACATTTTATTGTGCCCTTCCCTCCTTTCCATACCAATGGAAGCATATCAGACTGTTCTGCATTTAATATTTTGACCTTCCAACAGTTAGAAAAGAACATCCTCTTTGTTTTCATAGCTGCATAGTCATCCACAGTGAATGAACATACCCCCTTAGCCACAATTAATATCATCACACCCCAACAGACATTTATATCTATTCATCTTTTCTCATCACAGAACACAATAATAAATATTGTTCTATGTATATCTCTGTAACCATGTGAATGTGTGTTTTGAGGATAAAATTCAAGCTAGTTCTCATTTTATTATTAGGTGCTTTAGTTTGAAAAATTCTAGACCTATAGCAAAATTGCAAAAATATTACATCGAACTACTTATAATATTCTGATAAGAATGTCTTTAGGGTTGCAACCTAGTGACCATTTTATGTGCAGGGATACATCATTTGCAATGAATTCTAAGAAAGCAAGAGGACCTAGCTATTTGAAAGAGTTTGGTTTTTTGTTTTGTTTGTTTTCTTAATGCATCCAAATAGAGAGCAAGAGCTGTAGTGGGGGATGTTGAGAGTCTCAGCAGCAGCCAGCCCCCACAGCTGCCCCGCATGTCTGCGGTCCCTCAAGCTGGCACACAGGACAGGGCAGCAGCAATATTTTCTATAAAGAACCAGATACTAAATAATTTAGGCTCTGCCATCCACACAGTCTCAGTCACCACTACTCAACTCCACTCTTGTAACATGAAAGAAGTCATAGACGCCACAAGAAACAACAATGCATGCAACTGTGTTCCACATTGTTTACGAAACTATTTACAAAAGCAAGTAGAGGGCTGGGTTTGGTCTGGTGGCCGTAGTTTGCCAATCCCTACTCTTAGAGTTGATATGAACATTACTCCTTTTAAAGAAGACCGGACTCTAGACTCACTCCAAATGCAAACAAATATTTTCAGCCCCCCCAAATCAATCACAAGTACTAGTTGCTGGCCTCTGATTTAAATCATTTCAAGTCTGCACCACTAATAGGTGTCAGTTTCAGTGTGGGTGCTCTTCTTGAATGGTCCTGAACGCACCCACCCATGTGAGCCAGACAAATAAGTCCTCTTGAAGGCAGGCACCCGTGGAAGCAAACAAGTCTAAGCGTGCATGAGTATAGGTGTGAAAACACATTGTCTGACTCAGCAGAAAGTATGGCTGGGATTGCCCAAGTGATGTGGTCCCTATGATGTAAAATATGAAAATGTCTTCCCAGTGTGGCGATTCCTCAAGGACATAGAAATAGAAATTCCATTTGACCCAGCAATACCATTACTGGGTATATACCCAAAGGATTATAAATTGTACTATTATAAAGACACATGCACATGTATGTTCACTGCAGCACTGTTTACAATAGCAAAGACTTGGAACCAACCTAAATACCCACTGATGATAGACTGGACAAGGAAAATGTGGCTCGTATACACCATGGAATACTATGCAGCCATAAAAAAGGTGAGTTTGTGTCCTTTATAGGGACATGGATGAATCTGGAAACCATCATTCTCAGCAAACTGAGACAAGAACAGAAAATCAAACGCCGCATGTTCTCACTCACAGGCAGGTGTTGAACAATGAGAACATATGGACACAGGGAAAAGAGCATCACACAGTGGAGTCTGTTGGGGGGGGGACTAGGGGAGGGACAGTGGGGTTGGGGAGGGTGGGGAGGGATAACATGGGGAGAAATGCCAGATATAGGTGACAGGGAAATGGAGGCAGCAAACCACCATGCCATGTATGTACCTATGCAACAATCCTGCATGATCTGCACATGTACCTAGAACCTACAGTACAATACAAAATATATACTGAAAAAAGAAAAAGAAAATGTCTTCCAACTAGTTTCATCAATGAAACCTTTGTAGATGAGTTATTTTAAGCCATTATTTTTGACTCTTGAATTGCATGTTTTATTTCATTGGGTAATTATTTCCCTAGAGGTAAAGGACCCTGGCAGAATATCTTTACTGACTAAAAACAAGCTATGCTTTTGGTGCCCCGAAAATGTAATAATAACTAAGCTGAGACTTAGCTGGGAAGTAACTGGATCTCATGTTCCTTTTCCACACCATTTTTGCCCCTTCTCATTGTCATCCTTGTTCTCACTCTTCCCTCTTTTCCAACCATGTTTTATGTTTCTGTTCCCCTTTCTCTTGCCTCAAACCAATCAAAACCAAACAAATAAAGGGAAGTAGAGAGCAGCAACACCTCATACTGAAAACGTTCTTAAAGGAAACGGCTTTCACATTTATCATTTTTTTCATTATTTCGAGTCAGTTTTTGAGAGCAAGAGCATATATCTTTACTATATTAAAGATCAGAGTCACTCCAACCATGCAGTAAACCCAGAACACTTATTCACGGTGACTATACCTCCAGTGGTTTATGATTTAAGCTCAGAAAGTTTCTTTAATGGATCTTTGCCATGGGTTTGATATCAATGTCAATTAAAAGCAGCATATGATGGCCCTTATGCAATGAGAAAAGAATAAGAAAACACTAATATATTGGTCTGACATAGCATCTGCAAATTTGATCATTATAATAATAAATATGTCAGTTGAAAGGCTGACAAATGACCAATGGCTCATTGATAATATCCTCTAATCCCAAGAAAAAACATAGACCAAAATAAAAAACTAATACACTTAGTATAAAGATAGAAAGCAAAGTGTCCCCTTGTTACATAATATTGGAACACTCTCTCATACCTACACTTGCTTTCATTCTGTGTCAAATGGGATTACGCTGCCCACCTCCAGGGGCTGGGAGGAACAGTTAGAGGCTCCATGGAAAAGCATCTTGAAAACTGGCAGAGTGCTCTGCAAATGCAGGTCGTTATTTATCCCAAAAAAAAGGCAGAAGGAAATCCATCTGTTCTAAAACTTCTCTCCTCAATATGCTTCCGTGTTATCTGCATGACTTAAAGATGGGTTAATCAAACTGGTGTTTACAATTATGTGATGTGGGTTAAAATGATCACACACACAATCAGAACCCATGGCTGACTACTCACCACATTTCCTCTGGTTTCTGTCTAGGGTGAGATTTTGTTTTGTTATTGAACCATAAAAAAATGTCATTATCCCTTGGTTCATTGTTAATTCTTAGCTAGAATCCTTTTTGTGTCTTTGGAATCTCTTGTACACACAACCAGTTGGATAGAAAATAGAAGGTACTTGAGAGTTGAGGAACTGTTAGTGAATTGATATAGAAGTTTCTAAAGGGATTGCTCTTGAAATGCCAGGTTTCAGCAGGACTAGAAGCTGAGGGCCTTCCCACCACAGACGGCCAGATTGAGTGCCTTCCAAGACGACTGTCTAGCTCAAGCTCCAGCCTGTCAGTCCTGAAAATACCAGCAAGTACTGTCCTCCTCCCAATAGCATTATATATAGTGTGTCTCACAAAGACTCAGAAGGGGTCAAATGAATAACAGCTTAAAGCAATTCATACATTCGTGAGCCAAGAGTCCTGGGCTCCAACCCCCAGGCCATCACGTAAGGCTCTGAGATCCCAGGATGGCACTCAGCATCCAGGTGCTTCACACCTTTGAACATCTGTCATGCTTTGGACACACACATGCATATACACACCAATACTTCTTGAACACTCTGCCTGTGTTTAGAGTTATCTATCCCTTATGGGTTCTACCTCCTCGGGAAATAAGCCAGAACCTCATTTTCCAAGCCTTCCTTGCACTAGGTTGCTGATATGTGATCCAGGCTTGGTGGATCTGATGCACTCCCAAGAGACTTTAAAGCAGTTGAGAGCAATGTGGAGAACCATGAGTGCCTCACGGTTTTTTTCTGCTGTGAGAGAGAAAATAAAGCCTTGGAGAACATCAGTAAAAGAGGTCTCCAGCGTTAGTGATGAAAGCTGTGGTATCTCTGCTTTGTGAAGGTGGCAGAGGGTCATCACAGACTTTCCACCTTTACAAGAGTCTGAAGTACCCGGTACATCCCATGCTACGTTCCATGTATACGTAGGCAAATTAAAATAGGTCCTGCTGCTTAACATACTCTGTTGTTTCACTTATCAAAGGGAAATAATAAGAGATACATCACAGACATGTTAAGAATCACCAGGAACAGCTCAAAGCACCTAGAACATGGGCAAAAAGCACATATCCAATGTGAGTTCTTCCCTTTCTGATAATCAAATACCTGTAATGTTCTATATTTTCTTACTATTAACGTGCTAGTTATGTCTTTTACAACCTTTTTAATGGTTAACATGAAGATTACGACATGTTTTCTTTTTTTCTTTTTGAGATGGAGTTTCCCTCTTGTCGTCCAGGCTGGAGTGCAATGGCGTGATCTCGGCCCACTGCAACCTCCGCCTGCCAGGTTCAAGCGACTTTCCTGCCTCAGCCTACCGAATAACTGGGATTATAGTCACCCACCACCACACCCAGCTAATTTTTATATTTTTAATAGAGATGGGGTTTTACCATGTTGGCCAAGCTGGTCTCAAACTCCTGACCTCAAGTGATCCACTGGCCTCAAACTCCCAAAGTGCCGGGACTACAGGTGTGAGCACCACGCCTGGCCACAACATGCTTTCTTGATTTTTCAGTCATATACACAGCATCATTTTATCATCCCAATTTTACCAGAACTTTAGAGCTGTCTGACTACATTTACTTTGCCACCTCTTTTGCTTTACTGTTAGTGTACACCCTTAGCATCAGTTTTAAACTTCATGAGACATTACATTTGTTGCTTTGTATAATCAATAACTACTTCTGTTTAGCCTCGTGTTTACTCATCTTAGTATATTCATTTCTTCCTGCAACCATGCAGAATTGTTTTCCTTCTGCCTGAAGAAAAAAAACAAAAGGTTTTCTTTCAGTACAGACCGCAACAGGCCCTGGTGTGTGATGTTCCCCTCCCTGTGTCCATGTGTTCTCATTGTTCAGTTCCCACTTATGAGTGAGAACATGCAGTGTTTGGTTTTCTGTTCCTGTGTTAGCTTGCTGAGAACAATGGTGGGAGTGTAAATTAGTTCAATCATTGCGGAAGACAGTGCAGTGATTCCTCAAGGATCCAGAACCGGAAATACCATTTGACCCACCAATCTCATTACTGGGTACATACCCAAAAGATTATAAATCATTCTACTATAAAGACACATGCACACATATGTTTATTGCAGCACTGTTCACAATAGCAAAGACCTGGAACCAACCCACATGCCCATCAATGATAGACTGGATAAAGAATATGTAGTACATATACACCATGGAATACGAGGCAGCCATAAAAAGGAATGAGATTGTGTCCTTTACAGGGACATGGATGAAGCTCAAGTAGTTTTTAAGGTTTGATTTTTTTACTTTGGCCTTCAGCAGTTTAACTATGATGTGTCTAGTATGTTTTTGGTTGT
>NW_016107356.1:5931521-5973233 GCF_001604975.1 Cebus imitator
CCTATTTTTTTAAATCTGACCCTAAGTGTTCATTGGTTCTGTGTTCTGCTATGTCCAGTCAATTGCCAAGCTTAACATAATTTCAGCTATTGTATTTTCCCATTATGGAATATCCATTTGATTTCTTACAGATCTTTAGTATGTGTCAAGAGTCTATCCTTTTACCTCTTTTATTTTCTCTATTTTTGAACGTATTAATCATAGTTAGCTTTAAGTCCTTATCTACTATTTTTTATTTTTAAGAAACAGGGTCTTGTTCTGTCACTCAGGATGGAGTGTAGTTGTGTGATCACAGCTCTCTACAATGTCAAACTCCTGGACTCAAGTGACCCTCCTGCCTTAGCCTCCCAAGTAGCTGGGACTACAGGCACACATCACCATGCCCAGTTAATTGTGTGTGTGTGTGTCTGTGTGTGGAAATGGGGTCTCAATATGTTGCCCAGGCTGGCTCTGCTAATTTTAATATTTGATCATCTGTGGGTCTTTCTATCTAATTTTCTCCTGCAACCAAATTATAAGACATGTAAAAGTCAAACTTGGGAGTCTGAAGCAGATCACTTGAGCCTAGAAGGTCAAGGCAGCAATGAGCTATGCAATGCACTACAGCCTGGGCAACAGAACAAGGCCCTATCACAAAAACCAAGACTTTCACATGTCTTAATATTTTTTCTTGTATTCCGGACATTAAAAACTGCAAAAACTCCGGGTGACTTTATCATCCACCAGGAAGAATTTTCTTCCCTCTGTTAAGTGGGTATTGTAAAGGACTGATCATTTCAATCCAATAATGGATTAAGCTGAAGACAGGCTAGGTTTCGGTTTTCATAAGACTCATTATACCTCTGCTTTTCCTCCATTTCTGTGATATGGGCATCCTAGGGTTCATGGTGATGCTGGTGGGGTCTTTGGCTCTTTAGCCATGAAAGATTATGGGAGTTTCAGCTTTGCCCTTCACAGATGCTTACCATAGCTCTTTATCTATCTTCCCACCAGTGCAGCCAAAAATGTCTTGAGGGGAAGACTATCCACGTGTTTGTTTCTCATTCCATACACAGAACTGGTCAGTGACCCCAGATGGGTGGGGAAGACTTGGTAATTGCCAGTTTATCCTAAAAGGATTCCCTCCTTACTTTCTTAGCTGTGCCTATAAAAATATGCTTTTTACAAATTTAAATTATATCTGTTTTCTCCCAATTGTTGCAGCAAGAGCATTAGCCATGACCTTCCACATCCTGGCAGGAGATCCTTCTGCCCTCCTTTGTAACAAATTCTATAACTGGTGACTTGATTCTTATTAAACACCCTGAAATTTTTCATGAATAACAGAAGAAATTGGAATAAAAGGAGATCCCATACAACTTGATTGCTCAGTTTTAAGACACTTTTTAAATGGTATTTGTTTCATTCTCAGGTCTGAAGAACATTTTATCTGGAATACGAGCCACTTTTTACAGACAGATCAGGCTGACAGAATTTAAATAAGAATTTCCAGTCCAGATTCAATTGAATCATTCCATTTATACAAACCACAAATCAAAATAAAACCATTGTGACAGAGGAGAACCATTTGCCTATAAATTTTATCCTTGTGATTAAGACAGGCTTGTAATAAATTATTTGTTTTTTGTTAAGATAATATTGATTCACATTGCCCCACCCTCAGTCAGAATAAGCTTCACACTGACATAATAGAAAAAGAACTGATTGTTAAAAACCTGGAAAGCAGCCAAATTTACAATAGATTGCTCTTCCTACTTATAAAAAGCTGCTATATATGATTATTGCAAAAAATTTCCTCCAAGCAATGCATGCACAAGTTGCTGCCTTGAGAAATATGGAAAGTTAGAAATTAGACTTTTACATGTAGCCTATAAATCTAATCAGTGCAAGGAATGTGAGTGCTGGGAACTCACCGACTACTGAAGGAGAGACTTCCTGCAGGGTCCTATTCTTAGGAGTACAGTGACTCTTGGAGGGTGTCAGTGACCCTTCTAGCTTAAAAATGCAAAAGGGCCTTGTCATATTTAGGTGATAAACTATGTGATGTTTGTGCTAATTTCTCACCCTTTCCCATTTGCATGGCTATTTGCCCTTTACAGAATGCCTCCACGACCACCTAATTGATGTCTTCTTTTGCCCTAACTTCCTGAGGCCCTTGCTAAGTCTTACCTCTTTAAAGTTATACCACTTCACCTTCCTAAATGTATCACTGCCCTCCCCTTCCACCACACTGCCGCTGCTACCTGTACCTTCACTGGGAGAGACTTGCAAGAACAGAATGGAAATTTAGAAAATAAGCATTGTGAGGCCCTTCTGTCTTAACAGGCAGGCACAGCCTGCCTTATGTAGTGCACAGGGCCAGTCCTGCCCAGACTAATTGAGGAAATGGGTGGTTGTTCTTGAAGAATGAGCTGGGAGAAGAATGATAACATTAATTGTCCACAGTTTCCAGCCCTTTCTTTGGATGTGCCATCTCTATCCTGTCATAGCTGGTAAAAAATTCAAAGGCCACTTTTATTTTTTCAATCAACAGCCTGACAGGATCTAATAAAAATGCAATTCCTTTAATGGACAGGTTAATGCACTGGCAAATTGAGGTCCAGGGCCCCTATACCTGGCGCACACACAATCTCTTTCCTGAAACAGCTCTTCCCTTCCCATCAAAGGGTATGAATTATTTGTCCAAACAATCTCCCACTCTAAACTTAATACAAAAGTTCGGTTGGTGTTGAAATTTGGGTGGGGCCCACCGAATCTAAAGCTCTATAGTTCAGGGGAAAAAAATAGTCGCATAGTATAAGGGAATATCAAATGAAACCAAAACACTCTACCTGCCAAGCATTTCCAGCAGCAAAATACCAATGTTAGATTAAGGTGGATGGTTCAAACAACAAGGTCAAAGAGGTGCTGCTTAAAGAGCTTTCAATATTGTTTCTGCAACAAATGGCCTGTTTCCTTGTACTTTCATCAAGCAGAGTTTTTCCAAAGTTTCAAGTCTCAAAATGTGTAAGTCACTTCTTCCATATATTGCTTTGACATAAATATATTTATTTATAATTACGTAAGTTACTTTGGCATATGCGGGAAGACGTGCATCTTTTTCAAAACACATCATCTATGCTTTTACCAGTCCATAAAACATGGCACATGGGCCAGGCACAGTGGCTCATGCCTATAATTCCAACAGTTTTGGAGGCTAAGGTGGGTGGATTGCTTGAGTTCAGGAGTTTGAGAGCAACCTGGACAACATGGCAAAACCCGTCTCTATAAAAAAAATACAAAAATTAGTCAGGCATGGTGGGCCCGCCTATAGTCCCAGCTACTCAGAAGGCCGAAGTGAGAGAATTGCATGAGACCAGGAAGCAGAGTTTGCAGTGAGTCGAAATAGTGCCACTGCACTTCAGCCTGAGTGATAGAGTGAGAGGCCTGTCTCAAAGAAAAGATAGTACATTGGTACATTTTTGCTCATTCAAGTGAATGACCAGACGCCTGAGATGACGAGTAAATGACCGCCCATATTCTTTGGTATGTCCAGCTCTGACCGGGAATTCCACCACTTCTGAGGTACCCAAAACCAGTTTAATCTCAACAAAGAAGTCAACTGAACCAAAAATATTTTCATCTCTCAGTCATTCAACCAATAAGCCTGACTCTTGTCCTTTATTTCAACCTTAAGCCGTTCCCCAAAACTTCATGCACATTTTGAGACACTTTCCTTTACAAAACACCTAAAATCTGCAATCCCCTGCCAGTTCTTGGTGTCATAATCTTTACCCACAGCTGCATCGACTTGTTGGCTATTGTATCTCTAACCAATAACACATGGATTCAGAGAGACTATGAGTCAAATCATGTCCCGTCCAAACAAAGCTACACACAGAAAAGTCCTACGTGACACAGTATGTAGGGTGGCTATTAGTTCTGGCTCCCTTCTCTGACTTAGAAAAATGAACCTACCATGAAATAACAATGGTTAACTTCACAGATTAGCACAATTTTACAACGCACTTTCACCACCATTATCTCCTAAGGGCCCCACCAGAACTCTATGAAGTCAACAAAGCAGGCATTATCTTCATTTTAAAGATTACAAAATTAAGATCCAGAAAGGTTAATTACCTTCCCAACACTGGGTAAGTGACAGAATCCCAGTGGCACAATGGTTCCAGTCTATCTCACAGCCTCAGAAAAAGTCTAATTAACATAGTCTTAGCACAAAGTACAGGACTTATTAGAGCACTATAATCAGTAATCATTGGGATAAATATCTCTTAAAAGTAAGCCTTTTGAATGTGATGCCAAGTTATTACAAAGCTCTAATTCCTTGAGACAGTGCTTCACATTGTAATGCTTAAACTCCTCTCTCTCTTTCTACAGGTTCACTAGGCTCTTTGGCCCTTCTCTGCTGAACAGTTTAAATGTTACAAATATCCTCTCATGTTGAAATTGTTGGGAAGTGTGACTTTATTGTTCAATTAGTGATGGACATTATCCCAATAATAATGTAAGAACTTTTTAGGATCCCCTTTGCCCTTATACAATTCCCCTCCCCCACCCTGTCAGATCCTGTCTTTATTTAAAACTTTAACATTTTGTTCATCATGAATTTTTGTATTTTTTATTTAAAAAAAATATATTGCAGAGCTGAGTGCAGTAGCTCACACCTGTAATCTTAGCACTTTGTGAGGCTGAGGCAGAAGGATCACTTAGCAGAATAAGCTAAAAATCAACTCCAAAGGAAGTGTCAAAATTCTACAAATACATGAAAATTGAATAATCTGCTCTTGAATGGTCTTTGGGTTAACAATGAAATAAAAATGGAAACTGAAAAATTATTTGAAATAAATGATGACAGTGACACAACTTTTCAAAACTCCTGAGAAGATGATCATCTTGGCAGACAGGAGGCAGCACTATATTGCAGCTCCAATTCAGATGGACAGAGCAGCGTGTAGAGGATTGCATCAAGAATTTCAGTCCCAAGAGAACCCACAGACCCTCTGAAGGAAGCAGACTGCTCCTGCAGGACCCAGGAGACACCCCAAATACTATGAATGCTCAAACTGCAGAAGTGGGAAAGGGAAATCCTCCACTCCCCAACACATGGGAATAATCACATCCCCACTGGTAAAACTGAACGTCTAGTTTGTGGGAGAAGTTTCTGACCTTACCTGGAACTAAGTCAATTTAGAGAGCCAAGCAAAATACAGGGGTAGAGGAAGCAGCAGGAAAGGCCTTGGGAGCTCTCTGGGTCCCCAAGCAGGCCATTCCTGCCTGGCATCACAGAGATCCTTAGGGAAGGTGGTCAGAGGCACAGGAGAAAATGCCATAGGGAGAAGGAAGTCTCCAGCTGAAATCTGTAACAATTTGAACTGGGCAAGAATCCTCTTGGCCAGAATTTGGGGGAGGGTATGAATCCAGCATGCAGACTTCACAGACAGCGGAAGAACCAAAGTCCTTTTCTTTCGCAGCTGAAAGGCAGGTAGCCTGTGGCAAGTTCTCAAGCCCAGCTCACCCCCTGCCTGGAAACAGACTTGGGCCTGTTAGTGGGGGCACAGTGGGAGTAAGCCCAACCCTTTGATTTGCATGGGAGCTGGATGAGGCCTATGACTGCAGGCTTTCCCCCACTTCCCTGACAATCTGCACGACTCAGCAGAGGCAGACATAATCCTCTCAGGTACACAACTCCATTGACCTGGGAACCTCAGCCCCATCCCCCACAGAAGCTACAGCAAGAGCCACCCAAGTAGAGTCTGAGTTCAGACATGCCTAGCACTGTCCCCACCTGCTGGGCCTTCCCTACTCACCCTGGTAGCCGGAAGACAAAGGACATGTACTCTGGGGAGTTCTAGGGCCACACCCACCACTGTTTCGTCTCCATACTACCACAGCTGATGCTCTCTGGAAAGCACCACCTCCTGGCAGTTGGCCAACCAAAACTAAGAACACTCACAGAGCCCATTTCACCCCCCTGCTACCTCCATTGGAACAGGTGCCGTTATCCATGGCTGAGAGACCCATAGACCATTCACTTCATAGGACTCCATGCAGGCAATTCCTCATCAACACAGAAAGTTAACAAAGAAGCAATGAATCTAAACTATACCTTGGAACAAATGAACAAATGTGCCAGCCTGAAGCCAGGTAGATGTGCTGGGTGGCTAGACCCAGAAGAGAGATAATAATCACTGGAGCTCAGCTTGCAGGAAGCCACATGCATAGGAAAAGAGGGTGGGTACTACATCAAGGGAACATTCCATGGGACAAAAGAATCTGAACAATAGCCTTCAGCCCCAGACCTTCCCTCTGACAGAGCCTACCCAAATGAGAAGGAACCAGGAAGCCAACTCTTGTAATATGACAAAACAAGGCTCTTTAACACCCCAAAAAATCACAGCAATGGATTCAAACCAAGAAGAAATCCCTAATTTACCTTAAAAGTATTCAAAATGTTAGTTATTAAGCTAATCAGAGAGGGACCAGGGAAAGGTGAAGCCCAGTGCAAGGAAATCCAAAAAGTGACACAAGAAGTGAAGAGAGAAATATACAAGGAAATAGATAACACAAAGAAAAAAAAAACAATGAAAACTTCAGGAAACATTGGACACATGAATAGAAATGCAAAATGCTCTGGAAAGTCTCAGCAATAGAATTGAACGAGTAGAAGAAAGAAATTCAGAGCTTAAAGACAAGGTCTTTGAATTTACACAATACAACAAAGACAAAGAAAAATGAATAAGAAAATATGAAAAAATCCTCCAAGAAGTCTGAGATTATGTTAGACAACCAAACCAAAAATAATCAATGTTCCTGAGGAAGAAGAAAAATATAAAAGTTTGGAAAACATATTTGGAGGAATAATCAAGGGAAACTTCCCTGGCCTTGCTGGAGACCTAGACGTCCAAACATGAGAAACACAAAGAACACCTGGGAAATTCATCACAAAAATATCATTGCCAAGGCACACTGTCATCAGGTTATCTAAAGTTAAGATGAAGGAAAGAATTTTGAGAGCTGTGAGAAAAGAACAAGGTAACCTATAAAGGAAAACCTATCTGATTAACAGCAGATTTTTCAGCAGAAACCCTAAAAGATAGAAGGGATTGGGGCCCTAACTTCAGCCTCCTCAAACAAAACAATTATTAGCCAAGAATTTTGTATCCAGCAAAACTAAGAATCATATATAAAGAAAAGATACAGTCTTTTTCAGACAAACAAATGCTGAAAGAATTTGCCACTATCAAGTGACCACTACAAGAATTGCACAAAGAAGCTTTAAATCTTGAAACAAATCCTGGAAATACATCAAAACAGAACCTCTTTGAAGCATAAATCACAGAGACCTACAAAACAAAAATACAACTTAAAAAGCAAAACAAAAAAATCAAGGTACACAGGCAAGCAATAGCATGATGAATACAATGGTACCTCACATCTCAATACTAACACTGAATGTAAATGGCCTAAATGCTCCACTTTAAAGATGTAGATCTGCAGAATGGATAAGAACTCACCAACCAACTCTCTGCTGCCTTCAGGAGACTCACCTAACACATAAGGATTCACATAAACTTCAAGTAAAGAGGAAAAAGGTGTTTCATGCAAATGGACCCTGAAAGTGAGCAGGGGTCGCTATTTGTATTTCAGACAAAACAAACTTTAAAGCAACAGCAGTTAAAAGAGATAAACAGGGACATTATATAATGGCAAAAGGCCTTGTCCAACAGGAAAATATCACAATCATAAACATATATGCACCTAATACTGGAGCTCCCAAATTTATAAAACAATTACTAATAGACCTAAGAAATGAGACAGACGGCAACGCAATAATAGTGGAGAAATTCAATACTCCACAGACAGCACTGGGCAGGTCATCAAGACAGAAAGTCAACAAAGAAGCAATGAATCTAAACTATACCTTGGAACAAATGAACTTAACAGATATATACCGAACGTTTCATCCAACAACCACAGAGTACACATCCTATTAACAGAGCATGGAACTTTCTCCATGATAGACCATATGATAGGTCACAAAATTAGCCTCAATAAATTTAAGAAAATTCAAATTATATCAAGCCTTTCTAAGACTACAGTACGATTAAACTGGAAATCAATTCCAAAAGGAACCTTCAAAATAATGCAAATATATGAAAATTAACCTGTTCTTGAATGGTCATTGAGTCAAAACCAAAGTCAAGATGGAAATCAAAAAATTCTTCAAACTGAATGACAATAATGACACAATCTATCAAAACCTCTGGGATACAACAAAGGCAATGCTAAGAGGAAAGTTCACAGCCCTAAACGTCTACATCAAAAAGACTGAAAGAGCACAAACTTACATTCTAAGGTCATACCTCAAGGAACGAGCGAAACAAGATCAAACTAAACCCAAATCCAGCAGAAGAAAGGAAATAATCAAGATAAGAGCACAACTAAATGAAATTGAAACAAAAAAAAATAAAATAAAATAAAACAAAATTCTGGTCCTTTGAAAAGATAAATCAAATTGATAGACCATTAGGAAGATTAACCAAGAAAAGAAGAAAGAAAATCCAAAATAATCTCATTAAGAAACACAACAGGAGATATTACAACTGACACCATGGAAATACAAAAGTTCTTTTAAGGCTACTGTGAACACCTTTACACAAATAAACCAGAAAACCTAGAAGAGATGGATAAATTCCTGGAAAAATACAACCCTCCTAGCTTAAATCAGGAAGAATTAGATAACCCAAACAGACTAATAACAAGCAGCAAGATTGAAATGGAAATTTTAAAGTTATTAACAAAGAAAGCCCAGGACCAAATGTATTCACAGCAGAATTCTACCAGACATTCAAAGAAGAATTTGTACCAATCCTTTTGAAACTTTTCTACAACATAGAGAAAGAGAGAACCCTCCCTAATTGATTCTATGAAGCCATCATCACCCTCATACCAAAACCAGGAAAGGACATAACCAAAAAACAAAACTACAGACTGATACCCCTGATGTATATTGTATTAGTCTATTTTCACACTGCTGATAAAGACATACCTGGGCATGGGAAGGAAAAGAGGTTTAATTGGACTTACAGTTCCACATGGCTGGAGAGGCCTCAGAATGATGGTGGAATGCAGAAAGCACTTCTTACCATGGCAGCAGCAAGAGAAAATGATGAAGATGTGAAAGCAGAAACCCCTGATAAACCCATCAGATCTTGTGAGACTTATTCATTATCATGAGAACAGCACAGGAAAGACCGGTCCCCCATGATTCAATTACCTCCCCCTGGGTCCCTCCCTCAACATGAGGGGATTCTGAGAGATACAATTCAAGCTGAGATTTGGGTGGGGTCACAGCCAAATCATATCAAACGTAGATGCTAAAATCCTTAACAAAATACTAGCTAACTGAATCCAACAATGTATCAAAAAGATAATCCACAATGATCGAGTGGGTTTTATACCAGGGATGCAGGGATGGTTTAACATATACGGGTCAATAAATGTGATACACCACATAAACAAAATTAAAAACAAAAACCAAATGATCATCTCAAGAGATGCAGAAAAAGCATTTGATGAAATCCAGCATTGCTTTATGATTAAAACTCTCAGCAAAATCAGCGTACAAGGGATATACCTCAATGTAATAAAAGCCACCTTTGACAAACCCACAGCCAACATAATACTGGATGGGGAAAAGTTGAAAGCATTGCCTCCAAGAACTAGAACAAGGCAAGGATGCCCACTCTCACCACTCCTCCTCAACATAGTACTGGAAATCCTAGCGAGAGTAATCAGACAAGAGAAACAAATAAAGGGCATTCAGTTTGCTGAGAATGATGGTTTCCAGGTTCATCCATGTCCCTACAAAGGACACAAACTCATCATTTTTGATGGTTGCATAATATTCCATGGTGTATCTATGCCATATTTTCCCTGTCCAGTCTATCATCGATGGGCATTTGGGTTGGTTCCAGGTCTTTGCTATTGTAAACAGTGCTGCAATGAGCAGAAGATCAAACACCGCATGTTCTCACTCATAGGTGGGTGTTGAACAATGAGAACACATGGACACAGGGAGGGGAGCACTACACACTGGGGTCAGTTGGGGGGAAATAGGGGAGGGACGGTGGGGGGTGGGGAGTTGGGGAGAGATAGCAAAGGGAGAGATGCCAGATGTAGGTGATGGGGAGGAAGGCAGCAAATCACACTGCCACGTGAGTACCTATGCAACAATCTTGCATGTTCTTCACATGTACCTCAAAACCTAAAATGCAATAAAATAAATGGAAAAAAAAAAGGCATTCAAATCAGTAAAGAGGAGGTCAAACTGTCACTGTTTGCTGATGATATGATTGTTTACCTCAAAAACCCTAAAGACTCCTCCAGAAAGCTCCGAGTACTGATAAAAAAAAAAATTCAGTGAAGTTTCCAGATACAAGATTAATGTACACAAATCAGTAGTTCTTCTATACACCAACAACAACCAAGTGGAAAATCAAATCAAGAACTCAACCCCCTTTTATAATAGCTGCAAAAAGTAAAATGATTGGGAATATGCTAACCTCTACAAAGAAAACTACAAGACACTGCTGAAAGAATTTATAGATGACACAAACAAATGGAAATACATCCTATACTCATGGATGATTAGAATCAATAATGACCGTACTGCCAAAAGCCGTCTATAAATTCAATGCAATTCCCATCAAATACCACCATCATTCTTCATAGAATTGAAAAAAAAAATTCTAAAATTCATATGGAACCAAAAAAAGAGCTTGCCTAACCAAAGCAAGGCTAAGCAAAAAGAACAATGTGATCTGGAGGCATCACATTACCTGATTTGGTGACTATAAGGCCATAGTCACCAAAACAGCATGGTTCTGTTATTAAAAATAGGCACATAGACCAATGGAACAGAATAGAAAACCCTGAAATAAACCCGAATGCTTACAGACAACTGATCTTCGACAAAGCAAACAAAAACATAAAGTGCAGAAAGGACACCCTTTTCAACAAATGGTGCTGGGATAATTGGCTAGCCACATGTAGGAGAATGAAACTGAATGCTCGTCTCTCACCTTATATAAAAATCAACTCAAGATGGATTAAAGACTTAAATCTAGGACATAAAACTACAAAAATTCTAGAAGATAACATTGGAAAAACCCTTTAGACATTGGCTTAGGCAAAGATTTAATGACCAAGAACCCAAAAGCAAAGGCAATAAAAACAAAGATAAATACCTGGGAGTTAATTAAGCTAAAGAGCTTTTGCACAGCAAAAGGAACAGTCAGTAGAATAAACAGACAATCCACAGAGTGAGAGAAAGTCTTCACAGTCTATGCATCTAACAAAGGACTAATATGGAAATCTATAATGAACTCAAACAAATCAGTAAGAAAAAAACAAACAATCCCATCAAAAAGTAGGCTAAGGGCATGAATAGACAATTCTCAAAAGAAGACATACAAATGTCCAACAAACATATGAAAAATGCTCAACATCACTAATGATTAGGGAAATGCAAATCAAAACCACGATGCAATACCACCTCACTCCAGCAAAGAGGGCCATAATCAAAAAAATCAAAAAACAATGTATGTTGGCATAGAGGCAGTGATCAGGGAACACTTGCACACTGCTGGTGGAAATGTAAACTAGTATAGCCACAATAAAAAACAGTGTGAAGATTCCTTAAAGAACTGAAAGTAGATCCAGCAATATCACTACTGGGTATCTGCCCAGAAGAAAAGAACTTATTATATGAAAAAGATACTTGCACACACATGTTTATAGCAGCACAATTCACAATTGCAAAATCGTGGGACCAACACAAATACCCATCAATCAAAGAGTGGATAAAGAAACTGTGGTATATATATACAATGGAATACTGCTCAGCCACAAAAAGGAGTAAATTAATGGCATTTGCAGTGACCTGGATGAGATTGGAGGCTACTATTCTAAGTAAAGTAACTCAGGAATCAAAAATCAAACATCGTATGTTCTCACAAATATGTAGGAGCTAAGCTATGAGGATGCAAAGGCATAAGAATGACACAGTGGAGCTTGGGGACTTGGGAGGAAAGTTGGGAGGAGGTGAGGGATAAAAGACTACGAATAGGGTGCAGCATATACTGCTTGGGTGATGGGTACCCCAAAATTTCACAAAACGCCACTAAAGAATCTACTCATGTAACCAAATATCACCTGTACCCCCAATAACCTATGGAAAAATTTTAAAATAATTTTTAAAAACCCTCTGGGATACAGCAAAACTGATGATGCTAAGAGGAAAGTTCATATAATTAAATGCCTACATCAAAAAGTCTGAAACAGCACAGATAAACACATCTCAAGAAACTAGAGAAATAAGAACAAACTACACCCGAACCCACCAGAAGAAGAGAAATAACAAAGATCAGAGCAGAACTAAATGAAACTGATACAAAAAATAAATGAAACAAAAAGCTGGTTCTTTGAAAGGGTAAACAAAATTGATAGACCATTAGCAAGATCAACCAGGAAAAGACGAGAGAAAATTGGAAAGAGGAAGACCCAAATTGGAAAAGAGGAAGCTCAATTAGAAATGAAACTAAAGATATTACAACTGATACCACAGAAATACAAAAGACCATTCGAGGCTACTATGAACACCTTTATGTGCACAAACTAGAAAATCTAGAGAAGATGGATAAATTTTTGGAAATATGCAACCTTCCTAGATTAAATCAGGAAAAACATAAACCCTGAACAGACCAATAACAAGCAGCAAGACTGAATCAATAATTTTTTTTTAAATTGCCAACAAAAAAAAAGTCCAGGACCAGATGGATTCACAGCCAAATTCTACCAGACATTCAAAGAAGAATTTGTACCAATCCTACTGAAACTATTCCAAAAGATAAAGAAAGAGAGAATCCTCCCTCAATTACTCTATGAGACTAATATTACCCTAATACCAAAACCAGGAAAGAACATTACAAAAAAAGAAAACTACAGACCAATATTCCTGATGGACATAGATGCAAAGGTCCTCAACAAGATACTAGGTAACCAAATAACAGCATATCAAAAACATAACACAGCACAGTCAAGTGGGTTTTATGTCAGGGATGCAGGGATAGTTTAATACATACACTGGTCAACAAATGTGATACACCACATAAGCCCAATCAGAAACAAAAACATATGATCATCTCAATAGATGCAGAAAAAGTATTTGTTAAAATTTCACATCCCTTTATGATAAAAACCCTCAACAAAATAGGCATAGAAGGGACTTACCTCAAAGTAACAAAAGCCATGTATGGCCAGCCCACAGCCAACATCATGCTGAATCAGGAAAAGTTAAAAGTTTTCTTCCTGAGAACTGGAACAAAACAGGGATGCCCACTTTCACCACTCTATTCAACATAGTGCCAGAAGTCCAGGCCAGAGAAATTAGACAAGAGAAGGAAATAAAGGGCACCCAAATTGGAAAAGAGGAAGTCAAACTGTCATTGTTCACTCATGATATGACTGTATACCTAGAAAACCCTAAAGATGATCCAGACAAGCTCCTAGACCTGATAAACGAATTCAGTGAAGTCTCAAGATACAAAATCAATGTACACAAATCGGTAGCACTGCTGTACACCAACAATGACCAAGGGTTCAAATCAAGAACTGAACCCTTTTTACAACAGCTGCAAAAAATAAAATAAAATAAAATGCCTAGGAATATACTTAACCAAGGAGGTAAAAGATCTTTACAAGGAAAACTGCAAAACACTGCAGAAAGAAATCATAGATGACACAAATAAATGGAAACACATCTCATGCTCATAGATGGGTAGAATCCACATTATGAAAATGATTATACTGCCTAAAGCAATTTACAGATTCAAAGCAATTATCATCAAAATGCCATCGTTATTCTTCACAGAACTAGAAGAAACGATATTAAAATTCAATGGAACCAAAAAATGAGCCCCCATAGCCAAAGCAAATGTGGCATCACATTACCTGACTTAAAATTATACTACAAGTCTATAGTTACAAAAACAGCAGGGTACTAGTATAAAAATAGGCACATAGACCAATGGAACAGAATAGAAAACCCAGAAATATGGCCAAATACTTACAGCCAAGTGATCTTCAACAAAGCATATAAAAACATCCATTGGGAAAAAGCCTCTTCAATAAGTGGTGCTGGGAAAACTGGCAAGCCACATGTAGAAGAAGGAAACTGGATCTTCAACTCTCAGCTTGTGCAAAACTGAACTCAAGATGGATTAAAGACTTAAATCTAAGAACTAAAACCATAAAAATTCTAGAAGATGGCATTGGAAAAACTCTTCCAGACATTGGCTTAGGCAAAGAATTCCTAAGACTCCAAAGGCTAATGCAACAAAAACAAAAATAAATATATGGGACCTAATTAAACTAATAGAGCTTCTGCACAACAGAAGAAATAATCAGCAGAGTAAACAGACAACCCACAGAATGGGAGAAAATATTTGCGAACTATTCATCCAGCAAAGGACTAATATCCAGAATCTACAAGGAACTCAAACAAATCAGCAAGAGAAAAACAAATAATCCCATCAAAGAGTGGACAAATAACATCATTAGACAATTCTCAAAAGAAGAGTGTATTAGTCCATTCTCATATTACTATAAAGAACTACCTGAGAATGGGTAATTTATAAAGAAAAGAGGTTTAATTGGCTCATGATTTCACAGGCTGTGCAGGAAGTATGGCTGGGAAGCCTCCAGAAACTTACAATTATGGTGGAAGGTGAAGGGGAAGCAGGCACATCCTACATGGCTGGAGCAGGAGGAAGAGAGAGAAGGGAAAGGTGCTACACAGTTTCAAACCACCATATCTGATGAGAACTCTATTACAAGAGAGCACTAGAAGGATGGTGCTAAACCATTAGAAACCACCCCCATGATCCTATCACCTCCCACCAGGCCCTCCCTCCAACATTGGAGATTACAATTCATCATGAGAATTGGGTGGGTACACAGAGCCAAACCGTTTCAAAAGTAACAGCCAACAAACATGAAAAAACTGCTTAACATCACCAATTATCAAATACGAGACACCACCTTACTCCTGCAACAATGGCCGTAATTTAAAAGTCAAAAACCAATAGATGGCATGGATGTGGTGAAAAGGGAAGACTTTTTTGCACTGCTGGTAGGAATGTAAACTAGTACAACCACTGTGGAAAAAGAGTATGAGGATTCCTTAAAAAACTAAAAGTAGAACTACCATTCCATCCAGCAATCCCACTGCTGAGTATATTCCCAAAGAAAAAGAAGTCGCTATATGAAAACGACACATGCACACTCATGTTTATAGCAGCACAATTCATAATTGCAAAGAGACAGAGCCAACCAAAGTGCCCATCAACCAACAAGTGGATAAAGAAAATATGCCATATATACATATAGATAGATAGATAGATAGATATAGATATACATATACATATACATATACATATATATATATAAGTATTATATATACATATATCATAGAATATTACTCAGACCTAAAAAGGAATGAAATAATATCTTTTGCAGCAACTTGGATGGAACTGGAGACCATTATTCTAAGTGAAGTAACTCAGAGGTGGTAAAGCGAATATTATACATCCTCCCTTATAAGTGGAAGCTAAGCTATGAGAATGCAAAGGCATAAGAATGATATGATGGACTTTGGAAACTTGAGGGTAAGGTTGAGTTGGAGGTGATGGGTTAAAAAAACTACATACTGGGTACAGTGTACACTGCTTGGGTGACAGGTCCACCAAAATCTCAGAAATCACCACTAATGAATTTATCCATGTTGCAAAAAACCACCTATACTCCAAAAACTATTGAAATAAACATAATTATAAATGACTTGTGCAAGGTGACACAGCTAGGAAATGGTCACTGCGTGGCACTGACTCATTTAGGATAAGTCACCAAGGTATCCTGAATGTAGCAATGACATTAGAGGAATCAAGTAGTCAGAGTTGTTCAAAAGCATGTTCTATGTGAATATGTAATGTAAGGGGCCCATAACATTTGAAAGCCTATTCTATGCAACTTCAGTAGCATACTTCATACTATAGACCTTGAGAAGTATTATGTCATTTAATTCCACAAAAGGATATGAAATCCAGAGGATACAGAGGACATGGAGATATGCTGCCTACCCAGATCTTCCTTCAAAGAAGGGCTTGAAATCAAAACCACAATGAGATATTATCTCATGTGAGTCAGAATGGCTACCATTAAAAGGTCAAGAATAACAGATGTGGGGATGTTGTGGAGAAAAAGGAACATATAGACACTATTGGTGGGAGTATAAATTAGTTCGACCATTGTGGAAAGCATTATGGCGATTCCTTGAAGAGTTAAAAACAGAACTAGCATTTGACTCAGCAATCCTATTTCTGGGGATATACCCAAAGGAATAGAAATCATTCTACCATAAACACACATGCATGTGAATGTTCACTGTGGCACCATTCACAATAGCAAAGACATGAAATCAACCTAAATGCCCATCAATGACAGGCTGGATAAGGAAAACATGGTACATATATACCATGGAATACTATGCAGCCATAAAAAAGAACTAAATCGTGTCTTTTGTGGGAACACAGATGGAGCTGAAGGCCATTATCCTCAGCAAAATAAACAGGAACAGAAAACCAAATACCACATGGTCTCACTTATAAATGGGAGCTAAATGAAGAGAACACATGGACACAAAGTGGATAACAACAGACACTGGGGTCTACTTGAAAAGGGAGGGTTAGAGGAGGGAGAGAAGCAGGTAAGTTAACTACTGGGTACTAGGTTTAATAGCTGGGTGACAAAATAATCTGTACAATAAACGCTATGACACAAGTTCATCTATGTAACTTTCACATATACCCCCAGACCTAAAATAAAAATTTTAAAAAGAAGAAGGAGACAAAGAGCTTGTTGTCTAAACTGTCAACTCCTTTAGGGTTTCCTAAGGTATAGAAAGACCTCACCCAATATCACAGTCTTCTGATGCAGTCTACATAGAGTGACTGATCAAGAGGACCAGCTAATTCAGGATTGCAGTGCTGAAGGGTCATGGCTGCTCCAGAGCTCTCCACTCCTAGGCTGACAGAGGTGTTGTCAGGCCTGTACCATGGGTGGGTACCTCCTTCCTCAGCCTACTTCTCCCTGCCCTACTTTTCTTCATTAGACATTGTTTCCTATTGATACGCTGCACGCCAAACTCCATCTCTATGTCTCTTTCAGAGAACCCAGGTTTTGCATCTTCCTTCAGCTGGCAAGAAACAATATTGGCCCAGATATAAAGCTGATAAAATATCCAGGGAGAGAAAAGATCCTAAAATCCAGGCCCTTGTAACTTGAGTCCAGAGGGATGGGATGCAATGAGGTGTGAAGGAAGAGCTTAAGTGTCTGTAATAAAAAGCTCCAGCCCAGTCCATGCACAGATGTGAGGTCCCATTGACTTAAAATGCAAAGAAAGAATCTCCAATGAAACAACACTAAAATGCAAGAGTTTATCTTCCCTGCAGGTAGAATCAAATCTGTAAGACCAGATAACAGTATTTTAAAGCAATGAGTGATAAGAACATTGGAACTTGATATTTCAGATTCAAAAAAACACACATGCATGGCTATGAAAAGCCTATTCAAATAAATGGCATTTTAGATTCTCAAAATCATTGAAAAAAAGATTTTGAAAGTCTTGGGATGTGTGCAAAAACCCCATGGCTGACAAGTAATTATTTCCTGTGTATATATACTCACATGTCCACTTAAGGTCAAGATCAAAAGAAGCCAAGAAGAACGGTGGAGAGAAAGGACTAAATTGTTCCTTGAAATTTATGAGCTGATTAAAAATTTACAGAGAAAAGAATTCATTCCAAACATTCACCTTGGAACTCCCGCGTGAAGGGAGCAGTACTTTAGTGCTAAACTCTGCCTTTGTAGAGATCTGATTACCCCTTATCAGGGACCATTAGTATTTGATAGTAGCAACTAATTCCCTGTTCGACCTTAATTTCCTTAAAGAAAAATCTCCTACTTTGGCATGCAGCTCCTCCCCTTGTTCACCCCATGGACTATCCAAAGAATAAAGACACACTGAAACATCTAGCACCAAAAAGTCACTTCCTGCCAACTCTAGTGCGCCATTCCATACTCTCACCACAGAACAATACCATCTTCCTGCCCCAAGCTTTGCTGAACAACAGAAAGACAAAATGGCATGCAATGTTTAACATGACGATTACAAAATGTGTAGCGTGCCAGAGTCAATGAGACTGTGAGATCTTTCAGCCCTGCCTCTTCCAATTATGGGTCAGGAACCAGAAACCCGCAGTCACATGGGGCAGCAGAGGTCAAGTCTAGATTTCCGATTTCAAAGCAGGCTTATTTCCACTAAAAAACGTCACCACCCACATCATAGTTTTCTCCCACAGCATGACTTAGGGAGAAAACAAATCCTTTAGGCTGATTTGCTCTAGGAATGTCATCTCTCCTTTGTTATTATATGCATTGTGGCATTATAGGCATTTTAAAGATAATTCTGAAAAACCAACATCCATCACTAACGAATAATGGCTAGGGAAGAAGAATTCACTTTGAAATTAAAGTCCTGTGCATATTGGCCTCATTTTAAAATGTGATCTCCCCCTAGTTTCCACTAAGGGGAAAAGAAGATATAGAAAAGAAGATACAGAAAAAGGAGGAGCCCTATAAGAACAGTGAAACTGTGACTGGCAGGCAAACTTACCAGAAAGTGGAAGGAGATGCCACTAATTACGAAGACCAATCAGACGGTGGCCCCTCTGGAGCTCTGATTCTCATGTGTTACCATGCTCAGACTCCCAGGTCTATACACACAGAAAAACAGCTCGGCCAACCCCATGGGGTGTGAGTGTGGGTATAGGTTTGTCGGTAGTTAGAATCCCTTCGAGCCTGACTTTCTACTTTTATCTCAAGGAGGAGACTAACTAAATGACATAGTGGCTGGGAGAGAGGGGTGGACAAGGAGGATGTTGCAGGGTTGGGGGTGGCTTCAAGCTCTTGAGTGAGCCCAGAGCCTCAGGAGGTAGAAAAGTGATGCAGGGGCAGGGGGCTCACCTTGTCATGCATGCCATTGGTTCAGAGTCAGGAAAGAATGGCAAAGGGAGAATCAGGGGTCAGACGTAAATTAAGTGGTTGAAATTTAAAGGGTTGCTGGTGAGACCAGGAAGAATGGCAAACAAACATTTGTCATCTTAAAGTATATATCTGCTTTATGGCTGGTTAAGAGGGAAAAAAAAACAAAAACAAAAAACACAGATTTGATTATAGAGAAGACAAACCTGGAACTTCTAGGAAAAGTTAGGTGTTCAGGATGAATGGGAGGAGACATGGAGGTACAAATGAAGACCAGCGAAATAACAGATGCCCAGAATGACTTAAACACTGTGAATTCTTGAGGGGGAAACACGAGAGGCTGAAAAGAGAGATTTGATTTAAAATCATTCATGAGGCCAGGCATGGTGGCTCACACCTGTAATCCCAGCACTTTGGGAGGCCTAGGCTGGCAAATCACCGGAGGTCAGGAGTTTGAGACCAGCTTGGCCAACATGGTAAAACCCTGCCTCTACTAAAAATACAAAAATTAGTTGGACACGGTGGTGCATGCTTGTAATCCCAGCTACCCGGGAGGCTGAGGCAAGAGAATTGCTTGAACCCAGGAGGCAAAGGTTGCACTGAGCCCAGATCGCACCACTGCACTCCAGCCTGGGAGTGAGACTCCATCTCAGAAAATTCAAAAGTAAATTAAATAATTCATGAAAACTTTAAAAAAAAAAAAAAAAAAAAAAACCAAGTGTGTGGAGGAAAAGGTTTATTCATCACGTTCCAACATAAAGTGATGAGAGAAGCCCCCACTGCAATGTGTTTTAACAACTCCTAAGTCATGTGAGTAGATTCAAAAGGCATGTAAGCATTCAACCAGAGGAAAAAAGAAGCTACCTACAACAAAACAAAAACAAAACACCTTCAGTTGTTCCTTCTATAACACTGAAAACTAAGGGAAAATGCAACTACAATTTTGGCTAAATTTAAACTTAAGAAAGATTATTAAGAGATATACACCACGATGAGTTCATGTCTTTTACTGGGACATGGATGAAGCTGGACCGTCATTCTCAGCAAACTAACACAAGAACAGAAAACCAAACACCGCATGTTCTCATTCGTAAGTGGGTGTTGAGCAATGAGAACACATGGACGTAGGGAGGGGAACATTACACACCAGGGTCTATCAGAGGCTGGGGGACTAGGGGAGGGACAGCATTAGGAGAAATTCCTAATGTAGCTGATGGGTTGATGGGTGCAGCAAATCACCATGGCTCGCGTATACCTATGTAACAAAACTCCACATTCTGCACATGTACTCCAGAAATTCAAGTATAATAAAAAGAGGCAGAGAGAGATACACCAAATGATCAAAAGATGTCTTAAAAACAATAGGCCTTCGTGATGTAAAAGGACTAGTGATAAACATTCAAATTTGTTAAACAAGGTCTAAATAAATATTATAAAAATGCTGACCATATTAAATATAAATGTAAAACACCTCCTAAAACAATGTATTAAAAATTATTTAATAGCAATAACCTGAATCCTGAAGCCTAGTTTTATATTTTTTAAATCTTAGAGATAATTGTATAACTGTATCAAAACAGCTCATGTACTCCATAAACATATACACCTACTATGTATCCACAAAAATTAAAAATTATGTTAAAAATGTTAGAAATAGGAAGGTAGAGTTAAAACACATTAAACTGCTTCATATAGAAAACTTTTAAAAATTATCTCATTCTTCATTTTATTATAGAAATACATATTTTAATTGTTTTTATAAATTTAAAGAGCTACTAGTAAAGTTAAAACTGAAGTACATTGACTCAATCTCAGGAGCCTATAAAGGTTAAAATAAGTACATATTTTTTAAAAACAGGAAACATTAGAAAGAGGAAGAAAACTTTTTAAAAAGTAGATACTTTGTGACAAAAATAAAAATATTAAAAGATGATCAGACTGGATTTTTTTAAATCAAACATATTTTGCTCTCAAGAGAGATTTCGAAAATAAAATGGCCTGGAAAAGTTTTTTAATGAACAAAGATTTGCTAGACAAATTTTTAAGTGGATTTAAAAATCAGAAAGTTTAGCAATGTTTATTTCTGACAAAGTTGAATTCCAGGTAAAATACTGAATAGTATAGAGACTGAAATTTTATATCAATAAAGATAGAATTTAAAATGCATATATAATAATAAAACTTTGCTGAATAGCACATCAAATATATGAAGCAAAAATTATTTCAGATAAATAATATTTAAAAGATGGAAACCATTACATAGAAATTAATAGACATTCCTCAATAAACTTTGATTTAAAAATTACAACAAACCAATAAGCAAAGTATTTTTAAATGTGTAAAATTTTTAAATATATAATCAAAACTTTTGAGACAGGATCAAATAGATTTCATAGGAAAGTTTACATTTCCATTCTCTCAGTATTAAAAAAAAAAAAAAAAAAAAAGAAGCCCACAATCCAAAAAGGAAACAAATCTAAAGAAGTTAGAAAATACTTTTTTATAAAATTATTGTCATCCAACAAATTACATAATTAATTGATAAGTCCTGGAGCTGATTCTTTGGAAAACACGTACATAAATACACAAACATTTCTAGCACTCAAATGAAGAAAATAAAATCAGAAAATAAAAATCTGTCAATATAAATGAAGTAGAAATGATCACAAATCAAAAGATTATAAGTTATAAAACATATTTTTGTAGATCTATGCTAATAATATATTCTCAAAATGATGGATTCCTCTGATAAAATGTTCATTATCAAAACAGCAGCAAAGCGTCTCATGTGGACAAGCCAAAAACCGTGGAAAAATTTTCAAAAGTTATCCAAAATTCATCTCCCAGAGGCTACAGACCATAACACATTTTTAGGTAAGCTCTTTTCAAAAAGGAACACATTACTTTTATGATATATAAGTCACTTCAGAGCATAGAAAACATAGAAAGCCTACTAGAAAAAAATCCTATTATAGACCAATCTCATAAGAATAGACACAAAAATTCTACATAAAATACCGTAAAGTGAATTTCATATTATTTTAGAAGAATGGCCCACCATAATCAGATTTGCGCAAGGAATGGTGGACCCTTTAATATTAGACATTGTATTCATATAATATGACACATTAGGTCCAATTAGGGAAACAGCATGACACTCTTCAGCTGGATGAAAAGAGTTGCTAAAGTCAGCTGATCGCATACTAAATAGATATCAGAGAAAAACTAAGCTTCCAGATATCCAGACACCTGTAATTCTTTAACAAGAAAAGGATCAAAGTCTAAATTATCTAGATGTCTGAGATAAAAAATATTCATTAGTTCAAATGGAATATCCTCCGAGAAAGAGAACTAGAACACAAGCCATTTCCTTCTTATTACAAGCAGTAGGAACACCCCATTCCTAAAGAAGGCCGTCCAGAGCGCCAACCTTACTGCCAGTCGGCGCAGGCCTTTGGCCCTCTGTTAGGCCATGGATTCTCCTTTGACTTGCTCAGTGTCTAGCCTTAGCTTGGTTTCCACTTTATCCCCTCCAGGAAGTTCCTGCTCACACCCTCTTCTTTTCCTTCCCTCCTGGCCCCCAGGCAAACCTCCCTGGGAACACTCTGTCCTGTTCACTATTTCCTTGTCTATCACTCCCAAAACCACGAACTCCTGCAGGCCCTGGTTTGTGTCATATAATTTCATTATCCAAGAGTAAGCACTCCATTAGTGTTGATTCTTTGTTTGATTAATCAATATACCAAAAATTTTCAAGTGCATATCTGTATTAATTTCTGTACAGCAAAACAATTCTAAATTAATAATTGAGTCATGTTTTTCTCCAACAAATCAGTCCAAAACCCTAATGCAGGCATGCACATAGGTACACACTGAGCATGTTTTAAGTCATTTCCTGATTCCAGCCTGGGCACTTGAGCTTTTAGGGCTTGCCACGTGAATCTAGGGAACAAAAGCTAAAAAGCATTCCACTGTCATTTTTCTTCCTGGTTCCATTTCATCTGTGTAGACAGTGAGAAAACACAACAAGTCCAATCCAGGTTTACCATTTCAATTACCTGCTAGTAATGCATAGTCTTCAAATGAAACTTTAACCCGAAGAATTTACCTTACTCAGCTAATGGCCTAAATGTCTCCTTTGGCAAAACCCAAGAGAATCTCCCTCTCTTTTAAAAGGCAATTTTCTGTTTTCTCACATGGCTTATACCAAGTTACCCCAACCAAGACTACACTAACACAACCACCTTCCACCCCTTAACCAATTGGCCAAGATTCATTGGAATAAAAATTGCTCCAAAAACCGAAAATCCTACGTACTCCATGTATTAATTGGGGTGGGGAAAGACTGTTTTGCTTCATTACTCCCACACTGAAATTATAACATAGATTAAAAAAATAAATAACCTGGAATCCACCAAGAAATTGACTGAAATTAATATTTGAGGAACTGGCAATGGAAAGTCACTCAATTTTTGTGTGCCTTGATGCATTTTGGGCTTAGAGTTGTAAAAGGTTGGCTGCTTTATTTTCTGATTAGGTCTTGAAATGGATTTTTTTTTCAAGAGACAGGATCTTGCACTGTTGCTCAGGCTGGAGTGCAGTGGCACAATCACAGCTCACTGCAGCCTCAAACGCCTGGGCTCAAATAGTCCTGCCACTTCAGCCTCCTGAGTAGCTGGGATTCTTGGCACATGCCACCACACTTGGCTAATTTTTTTTTTTTTTTTTTTTTTTTTTTTTTGTGGAGATGGGGTCTCAATATGTTGCCCAGGCTTCAAGTAGTTTTTTTGTTTGTTTCTATTTTGTTTTTTTGAGATGGGATTTCACTCTTGTTGCCCAGGCCAGAGTGCAATGGAGCAATCTCAGTCCACTGCAACTTCCACCTCCCGGGTTCAAGCAATTCTCCTGCCTCAGCCTCCCAAGCAGCTGGGACTACAGGCACCTGCCACCACACCCAGCTAATTTTGTAGAGACAGAGTTTCGCCATGTCAGTCAGGCTGGTCTCGAACTCCTGACCTTAGGTGCTTCGCCTGCCTCCTTCTCCTAAAGTGCAGGGATTACAGGCATAAGACACCACGCCCAGCCCCAAGTAGCTTTTTTTTAAAAAGAATCAGGACAGTCTTAAACATTCAATTAAATAGAAAGGAGGGAAGGTACAGTCTAAGAGGGTGCTAGTGGATTGTCTGAAGAAAGCAAACAGCAGACAAACAAGATTAGTATTAATAGCAAGACCACATCTGCATCATGCAAAAGGAAGAGGAGGTTGGCAGGAATCCAGGAAACCTGAGCTGTGAAGTCAACAAATCCAAATTATTCCATACAAGTCCCCATTTTCAAACGATGGGCCACATCTATAAATATATCCACAAGCCCATCGGCTAAACTTGTAGACGCCTACCTAAATATTTCAGATGTGGAAGCATAGCACTGACTGTGTTAAAAAGCCATTTTTACCCATCTCTTTACACCACAAAGCAATTATTGCTCACTCGCCACTTTAATTTGTACTGACAACCTAATGTCAGATACTACCAAAGAAAACAAATGAAAAATAGAAAGAATAGTTAGTCTCCTATATGATATATGTTTATGCCAAAAAAGATTAGTTAAAAATCCATCTTCCTCCACCTGAATTTAGAGGATGTTTGAGGGAACTGTCAGGAAAATCATTACTAATGAAGTACCAGACTATGTGAAACAATAGTTCCAAAGGAAATTTAAAAGACAAATGCAATTGCAGATGTCACAGATTTTTCATTAGCAAAGGAAGATGCTGGGAAACTTCATGTTTTTGGAGGAGCTTGTGATAATTACAAGAGTGCTATATCTTATCCAGTCCTCTGCTCAGACTCCTCCTACTGTGTCTGGGTACTTGACCTCTCCTATACTAACTGGAAAGGAAATTGTTGTGATCCTCCATCCCTGCCAACCAAACACCAGACCTACTTTTTGGCTAGCACTGTCTGTAGTATTAATAAGCCATCCCTCCTTGAATTACCCATTCAAAGTGACCTATAAATGTGCAAACCATCATAACTCACCCAGCTCCCTGAGGCATCCCAATATCCCACCCAGCAGCCCACAGGAAGACAGCTTTGCCTGTGAAAGGGATGGGGCTTAGTCTAAAGGATTACACCCAACTATACCTCTGGCCACTAGGCTTTGGCACGGAGAGTACAGAGCAGTGAAAATCACAAAGAGGGGAGGGGAAAGACAAAAGAGCAGGAGTGGGGGCCCAAGGGTGGTAATTTGCAAAGTGGGCTCAAGTGATTTCATCTCTGCACATAGACAGGCCTTCCAGGCCCTTTGTCTAGTCACTTGATCTTTTTAATGCAAAAGTCTGGCTGTTCATCCAAGGAATAATGGGAAGATATCTCAGCAAGAAGAAAAGAGCAAGAATTCACCATTCTCAGACTTCTCCTAGAACATTTTCATCTCAGTTTCTTTTTATTGCCCATGTCAACTTGAGAAACCAGACTTCCAGTGGCTTGGTCCATCCTAGACTTTTCTTCTTCTCGAAGTTCAGGCATTGCCCAGCACTGTCCTTGCCCATTTGCTTGGTGCCAGTAAGGAGAGAATTGTATCTCACACTTGCATTGACAAATGAATTAGGGACTGGGAATTTGGCTCCATGACTTCTATTTCTATAAAATTTGTTAAAAAAAATTTCAACAAAAATACTAATAAAAACGTTTATGGTGAGGGACTATAAACCTATGAACTAGTTCAGAGTCCAATTTCCCTGTTTTACATACACCAAATGCCAAGAATCAGACTCACAACAGTTGTGAGATGGCTTAGAGACCCCAAAGATGTACCAATCCCACAGGTTGGGATTCACCTCTGAATGCACACAAATCAGATTCCTGTTGTATTGAGTGTGTTTTTATTTAGAAGAACTATAATTCTTGTATCAGGGATGGATAATTAGGATTATTTTGCTTTGAGCAAAACCTATGAAGCTGAAAAGTCAGCTCACTTGTGCAGAGGGGAGGGAACTCTGCCAAATCCTGAGAAGTAAACCCGGACCCAGACCTGAGTCTGTGCAGGAAATAGGAGGACAGCCAAGGCTTTTGACTCTATCCTCCTCTAGGAATCCAGCCTGTGCAGTGCCAGGAGCCTGAGAGCCCACGGAGACAGAAGGACGCAACAATCAGGGTGACAGTATCCTAGCCTAGCCAGGGGCAGGGCAGGGCTCCAATCCCTGTGGGAAATTAGTGTGCAGACTCGGGGCTGAGGAAAAAGTCTCTCCTATGGACTGCTCACCCAAGGTCTCAGAAGAAATGAGGGTAAAATAGGACTGAAGTTTTCAGGTGGGGTAGGCAGGACACGTGGGGCTCACCAGACTTAGAGGAGAAGAGAATGCAAGTCACTGCAGATCCCATTCACTGGTGGAAATGGGCTGCTCTATACACCGGTTAGGATAGACTGAAGGACGGAGCAGAACTGAACCTGCAGGCAGAGGGGCTTTCTACCCACAACTCGGCCAGGCTGGGATGGACACAACCATTGTGAAAAAGATACCTAGAGGCAAGGTGGGCAGTAGCCCAGGTTTACATCAGTGAGGGAAGCAGAACTTTAATTACAGGTGCTGCCTGAGGGGCTGAGCCAAGTGTTAAATGATGCTTTTGCTGTTGAATAGACATCATTCCTGAGACCTGTACACTGTGTGTTTCTCAAACATTTACTGAGCATGTGCAAAATGTTGGCACCTGAAGACGAGCAAGTGGTGAAAGTGAACACATCAAACCTCACCACATATTAAGGGACCAGAGAACATTTTAGACCCCACTCATAAGCTACTTCTTGGTGTTTTGTTTAGTTTTTTGTTTTTTTTTTTTTGAGACACAGTCTTGCTCTGTCGCCCAGCCTGAAGTACAATGGCACGATTTCGGCTCACTATAACCTCCGACTCCTGGGTTCAAGCTGTCTCAGCCTCCCAAGTAGCTGGGATTACAGGAACGTACCACCACACCAGGCTAATTTTTATATTTTTAATAGAGACAGGGTTTCACTATGTTGGCCAGGCTGGTCTTGAACTCCTAACCTCAGGTGATCCACCTGCCTCAGCCTCCCAAAGTGCTGAGATTACAGGCTTGAGTCACCGCACCTGGCTGCTGCTTCTTTACTTTGTATTCAACAAGGGAATCTCTGCTTAGGTGTCAAGTTTTACACTGACAACAACCTTTCTGAGTTTTGTTATTTGTTTGCTTTTTCTTTTTAACCAAGTTTTAGCTCCACAGCTCTTTAAAAAATATTAAATTCACTTTTCATGTTCTAAGTAGATTTTATAATGTATTTAATATTGATAGCATTAAGAATGTGTAGCAGGTTTCAGGATCTGATGCTTTTTATAATTCAGGACTTTGGAAACTATAGAGTTAATAAGAACTTTTTGTTTTTTACTTAACAGTTGGTGCCATTTTCACATCATCAATACATGACACACCAATGCAGCTGAGGAAGACACTTCACACTTTCTCATTGTTTCTATGAATAGCATGAGGCAGTTGTCCATTAGGTTAAGTAATACATGGACCCTTTTTATAAGAAACCAATTGCTCACTTTTACCTCTACTCATCTTTAGATCCTACGTGCTCAGTAAGTTCGAGGATGTGCCTGTAATGGTTCATTTCACGTGTCAACCTGACCAGCCATGGGGTGCCCAGATTAGGTATTATTTTAGCGGTGTGTCTGAGAAAGTGTTTCAGATGAGAGCAGCGTTTGAATTGGTACTTTATAAAGTACTCCACTGACACCGTGGTGAGTCTTTGCTTACACAGCACTTAGGTGATAATCTAGATGCTTCATATGGAGAGAAATCTCACTGTTTATATCCTAGGTCTTCCTCGACTCGTTTTTGCATTGGCATGTGACAACAAATATTAAAGTCTCTGCTGCTTTGCTACGCCAGTGTCTCTTCACCACAGCATCCCCACAGAGTACCTATCACTGTCTGCTTAGTCAATTTCACAATGGAGCTTCTCCCCGCTGTCTCTAACTTTAGCCCCTCTTCTTTTCAGAGGCAGGGTACTGAAATGCCTCCCAAAATCAGACTTGGAATGACAGTCCCAGATTGTGCCATGTTCCAAGAATCCACGTAGAGTTTAGGTTCTAAAACAAGCACCCGAGGCAAGAATGTTAAAGTCTAAATTACCCTTGAAATTTTCCTAAATTGCTAAGCAAGTATAAAATACATAGCTTTATCTATATAGCCCTCCATAGTAATTATTATGCTTGCTTAAGTTTGAGAATCACTGAAACAGACTGCTATAGAATGAATGTTTGCATCCCCTCAAAATTTGTATGGTGATGGGCCGGGCACAGAGGCTCACACCTGTAATTCCAACACTTTAGAAGGGAAAGACTGAAGGATCACTTGAGGCCAGTAGTTCAGACTAACCTGGGAAATAAAGCAAGACCTCATCTCTACAAAACATTTAAAAATTAGTCAGGTATGGTGGCACATGCCTGTAGTACTAGCTACTCAGGAAGCGAAGGCAGGATAATCACTGGAGCCCAGGAGTTGGAGGCAGCAGTGAGCCGTGATCATTCCCACTGCATTCCAGCCTGAGTGGTAGAATGAGACCCAATCTCTTTATATATATATATATGTGTGTGTGTGTGTGTGTGTGTGTGTAATATATACATATATATGCAACTTATCACATAGATATTTTGCATATGCAATGCAATTCTGTAAATTCAGTGTTGCACTGAGAATTAATTGTCCTTCCATATGCATATGGAAATCCTAACCCCTAATATGATGGTATTTGAAGGTGAGGGCCTTTGGAAGGTAATCAGGTCACCTCATGAAGGGGATTAGTGACCTTATGAAAGAGACCTCACAGAGCTCCCTCACCCCCTCTGCCATATAAGAACTCAGTGAAGACAGTATTCCATGAACTAAAAAGTGGGCCCTCACCAGATATCAAATCTGCCAGCTCCTTGATTTTGGACTTCCCAGCCTCCAGAACCATGAGAAATACGTTTCTTTGTTTATAAGCAACCCAGGCTATGATACTTTGCTATAGCAGTCCAAACTGACTAAGCCACAGTCTTAAAAAATGAACAAAAGGGAAGTTTCTCCATAGACCTCTGGGCATCTAAGCCATCCCACGTGTTAGACAACTGTACTCCCTGAGTTGAATGGGACAGCAGTAGAGAATTCTAAAGTGTTCTTGCTTGCCACATTTACTCCCTTATTTTCCAATATTGAGCATCTAAATTTAACATGTGTTAGTAGATGTAGTCATGTTGTGAAATCCAAACAAGAAAATTATGGAGTCTCATCCCAGGACAAGCACATAAAGTAAGCTGTTAAGTTAAAAGTGCATGCAATGCAATTCTATAAATTCAATGGTGCATTGAGAATTGATTGTCCTTCCTTGTTTAGTCCTATAATTAATTCATCAAAATATATTTCCCTAAAATATTTTTGCAAATAAGGTTAATTTTGCTGAAATACCCAATTCTGTACATACTTACTGAAGAAAAAAATGAATCTCATTAAAAGTCAAGGACAGTATACTGTGCCCAAAATATCAGATTTTCATTGGGTTGAGAATCAGGAGAAATACATGTGGCATATAACACAAGGTGCTGTAGGTGAAGAAGCAAAAGGAATGCTTGGTTATCAAGACAGAGAGGCTGAAATATGATGATAGATCCAGTACCCTGAATCAAACCAAACCCACAATCAGAATATCTGGTTTGCATATTTTTCCCAAAAACATGTCAACATGGTGGATTTGGGCCCTCCTAAAGCAATGTAGTTTGTATAAATATTCCATTAAAAGAATCAAAATGGTTAGGATGATTTTAAAAATTGTTTAAATGTAAAAATAACATTTAAAATTCAATAAATACATTAAAAATCCACATGATTGATTCTGTTAATTTTTTTCCTTGGTTCTCCCCACTTAACTCTGCCTCCTATCACCAAGAAGAATTTTTTTCCCAAATTAATTGCATTTGTTCCCTCTACAGCCACTTGGCTCTGATCATATCACTCCCCATGCCTCTGGTTATCCCACTAAGAAACCTGGAAGTCATTGTCACTGCTTTCCCTCTCCCTTACCTCCACATGTAAGCAATTGCCAAGCCCTGATAGTTA
The DNA here is from genome assembly GCF_001604975.1 of Cebus imitator. Taxonomy (NCBI): domain Eukaryota; kingdom Metazoa; phylum Chordata; class Mammalia; order Primates; family Cebidae; genus Cebus; species Cebus imitator. The sequence goes on from NW_016107356.1 coordinate 5,961,803, forward strand.
CCCTGGGTAAACCCCAAACTGTCCCTCTTCACCTGTGCTGCCACATCCAGTCCAGACAATCAGCATTTCCCACCTGCAGTATTGGAGCATTCCCACCTGCAGTATTGGAGCATTCTCCTAATTTTGCATTCACTCGCACTTCCTGCTGATCTTTTCTCCACCCAAGCAGCCAGAATTTCTAAACATATCATGTACCTCTACTTGACCCTTTTACTGACTGCCCATTTCTCCCGGAATCATGGCTGAATTCCTCCCAACCTGCCAGGCATGCTCCCCATGATCTGGCCCCTGCCACCATCTCCAGCCTCAGCAGGGTTTGCTCTCCCCCACTCACTCTACCAGGTCTCTGTGGCCCACACTCTGTAACTTGCAAGGGCTTCACGCATCCTCAGCCTGGGATGCCTGCTCCTCCCCATCCATCTGGCCAACTCCACCACCCTCAATGTCCTTTCATCCTAGGAAGCCTGAACCCTCTACTTCTCTAGATCACTCTCCTTGTTACAGGTTCTTGGGACAAGGTAGGCTCAATGACCCCCCAATGATGTCCACTCCCTAATTCTTAAAACCTGTGAATATATTGCTTCACACGAGAAAAGGTGTGGCATCAGTCTTCTAACACTGAGGAACATCTGTGGTGTCCGTCATGTCGGTGTTCTTGTTCGGGCGCCAGCTGTGATGAGTGTTACATTGGGGTCAACATGTGAGTGCATATGTGATCCAGCTAAGAGTCTTGAGATGGGGAGCATACCTTGGATTATCCAGGTGGGCCCAGTGTCATTAAAAGAGTCCTTAAAAGTAGAGAACCTTCCTCACCTGCCATCAGAAGGAGATAGGAAGACAGAAGACAGAGGGCGGGTCAGAGAAGTGACATTGCTGTCTTTGCAGTTGGAGGAAGGGACCATGAGTCAAGGAATGTGGGTACCTCCAGAAGGGGGAAATGTCAAAGACATGGGTTGCCCCCCAGAGCCTCTAGAAGGAACACAGTCATGGCTACAGCTTGGCGTTAGCCTGGTGAGATCCATGGTGGATCTGACTCACGGAAGGGTAAGAAAAGAAATCGGTGTTGTTTTAAGTCACTAAGTTTGCGGTGATTTGTTATACAGCAACAGGAAACCAGCACACGTGGCATTTGTGGTATCTGTCACCACTGTAATGTTGGTAATAACTGAAATCATGTGATGGTTAAAAACACAGACCCGGGAGCCAGACAGACTGGGTCAGCCTCCCACCATCCCACTCATTAGCCAGGCTCCTTGGGACAAGTTAACCTAAGAGACTCACTAAGTTTCCATCTCCTGATCTGTAAGACAGTGATCATGGTGCTTACCCCAGGGTTGTATTGAGAATATCATGAAATAATATGAGGAAAGTATTGGCACAGGCGCTGGCACAGAGCGGGCCTTCAGAACAGGTGAACCCCAATGAGTATTGTCATTGTTATTTGTGAGATTACTTGTTTTCCCCAGGAGGTTATAAGCTCCATGAAGACAGACACCGTGACTTTAGTGTTCATGCTATATTTCCAGGAACAATCACAGAGCCTATCAGAGTAGGTATTCAAGGAAGAAATGAATAAATGGGTGTATCTGTGAACTACTGACCAAGTGAGCCCCACGAACTATGCTGAGCAGCTGCTACATATGCAGGCATTATGCCAAGTGCTGACCAGTAGAAAAGGAAAAGGGAATCTCCTGTATTTTCTATGAGCTGTCAGCAGCCCAGTGTTTCCAACATGTGTATACAGGCTGACAGCACCAGACACCACGGACCAAATGGCACAAGAATGTCAGAGCAGGCGACACTTTAGAGGTAAGAAGAAGAATGGTCCCATTATCTTGGATGGTCCAGGAAGTTTTCCTGGAGGTGTGAAATGTGAGTGGGTCTTTGAGTCTACGTGAAGTTTCTATTGGATGGGAATAAAGAAGACAAAATATTTTGGGGATCAGCAAGTGACATTAACAAAGGTACTGAGAGGCAGGTTAAAGGTGCTCAAAAGGGTCATTTTGACTTGGATAGAGAATTAATGCCAAGGACTAGGGGAAATGAACCTGCAAGAGTACATTTGGATTTGTGTTTAGATGACCCTGGATGCCAGCGAAAGACTATGGATTGCCCCTAAACAGGAAAGAGAGTCAGAAAGAGATATCTGATCCAGAGCATAACGAACTGCAACAAGTCTACAGGGTAACGGCAGGACTGGGCTGGACAGAGCTGTCTGTGATGTTAATATTGTCAACTTGATTGGATTGAAGGATGCAAAGTATTGTTCTTGGGTGTGTCCATGAGGGTGCTGCCAAAGGAGATTAACATTTGAGTCAGTGGACTGGGAAAGGCAGATCCGCCCTCAATCTGAGTGGGCACCATCTAATCAGCTGCCAGTGCAGCCAGAACAAAAGCAGGCAGAAGAACGTGGAAAGACTAGACTGGCTGAGTCTTTCTCCCATGCTGGATGCTTCCTGCCCTTGAACATCAACTCCTAGTTCTTAAGCTTTAAGAGTTGGACTGGCTTCCTTTCTCCTCAGCTTACAGATGGCCTATTGTGGGACCTCACCTTGTGATTGTGTGCATCAATACTGCTTAATAAACCCCCTCCTAACGCATCATGTGCCGATTATTCTTCATTTTTAAAAAATTGGAGGAGAACAAAATGATCAGATGCTGATCCTCATTTTGAAAACCTCTTTCAAATATGTTGCTTCCCCAGTGTGATGTGGATGCTTGCCCAGGGTGGTCTGGAGACCTCTGTTTGTTCTCCCTGGGAAAAATCATGGTCACCCACTGACCTCCTCTTTTCTCACAAATGGAAGACAAAGTAGCTCTTCTGTTGTAGGTTTCATAGGGAAATTATTTATCTCCCACCCAGGGGTGTTAGTAGTTCAGTCTTGTGCTCAGTCATCTTGCAGTATTGAGAGTAGAATACCGGGTAAGTCATATCCTCAGCAGTCCTTGCCAAGAACACCAAAATCTTAGCCAGTGGGTGACAACCCTGTCCATCTAAACATAATACCAGCCTCTCTAAAAAAGGGCAAGCTGGCCAAGTACAGTGGCTCATGCCAGTAATCCCAACATTTCGGGAGGCCAAGGTGGGCAGATCACCTGAGGCCAGGAGTTCAAGACCAGCCTGGCCAATATGGTGAAACCCCATTTCTACTGAAAATACAAAAAATTAGCTGAGTGTCGTGGTGGGCACCTGTAATCTTAGCTACTTGGGAGGCTAAGGCAAGAGAATTGCTTGAACCCAGGAGGTGGAGGTTGCAGTAAGCTGAGATCATGCCACAGCACTCCAGACTGGGAACAAGAGCAACACTCNAAAAAAAAAAAAGGCCGGGCATGGTGGCTCATGCCTATAATCCTAGCACTTTGAGTGGGTAGATCACAAGGTCAGGAGATCAAGACCATCCTGGCTCACAGAGTGAAATCCCATCTCTACTAAAAAATAGAAAAAAATAGCCAGCCATGGTGGCATGCGCCTGTAGTCCCAGCTACTCAGGAAGCTGAGGCAGGAGAATCACTTGAACACAAGAGGCAGAGGTTGCAGTGAGCTGAGATTGCAAGACTGTACTCCAGCCTGGGCAAGAAAGTGAGATACCATCTCAAAAAAAAAAAAAAAAGGCAAGATTTATCCCATTGGGGCTGACACAGACACGGAGGCCAAAGCCCAGCCAGCTCCTGGAGACTCTGCTGTCAAACAGGCAGGTACAGCGCATTCTCCACCCGTGCTCTGTGATGCCAAACTCTATTATAAAACATTTACTGGGGAAAGGTACCAAACTGGAATTTATGTCTGTCACAAATAGCACTCAAATATTTCCCAGATAGTTTCTGCAATCAGTCGTGTGCATCTTTTCTCAAAGTTTGTAATGTTTCCAAACTTTTTTGAAATGCACAGTGATTGATACAGGCCCTTAAGTTTAGTATTACTGCTCATGCCACATTTTAACCTGATACCCAGTCTTTTGTGGTATTCTTAATTGGTAAGTCCTTTGATTTTATCTTTTATTGAGGACCTTTGAATTTAGCACAATGTTGAAATGATTCATCAATCATAATAAAAGACTTCAAAGGGATCCAAGTTAAACTTTAGGATTCTGAAGAGCATACCGGACAGTCAACTTCTTGTATTTCAACTTCAGAACAATGAGCCTAGTGGAGGATTTGGCTATGAAGACATAATGAATATGTCAGTATATCTAAAAATCATCTGCTGTGCACATGTTGAGATTCATCTATGTATATGAATGTATGTATACACATATATGTGTGTGTGCGTATCATCTGACATTCACTTATTCTGTAGCAAGATATGTTTTGGGCTATTCTTTTCCACTGATCCATTCCCTGAGCATCAGAGGTCAATGTAAAAGAAAAATAAGGTGTAAAACACATCCCTAAGTCATCCAGCGGAAAATAGATAACAAGTATCCATAATGCTGGCCAGACTGTGATACATAGCAAAATAGAAGTATTGATTCTGTAGCAAGAAATGGAGGCTGCAAAGGAAAAAGCTCTCTGTTCTCACTAGGAAAATCTGGAGGCTCTGCACATGGTACATGGTACTTCTAATTTTTCTTTTCTTTTTTTTTTTTTTTTTTTTTTTTTTTTTTTTTTTTTTTTTTTGAGACAAGGTCTCGCTGTCACCCAGGCTGGAGTATAGTGGTACAATCATGGTTCACTGCAGCCTCAACCTCCAGGGCTCAAGCAATTCTGTTATCTCAGCCTCCCAAGCAGCTGAGATTATAGGTGCACACCACCACACCTGGTTAGTTTTTGTATTTTAGCAGACTCGGGGTTTTGCCATGCTGCTCAGGCTAGTCTTTAACTCCTGTGTTCAAGTGACCCATCCATATTTGATTTTATCTTTTAGTGAGAGCCTTTGAATTTAGCACAATGTTGAAAAGATTCATCAATCATAACGAAAGACTTTTAAAAGATCCAAGGTAAACTTCAGGATTCTGAAGAGCACGCTGGACAGTCAATTTCTGGTATTAGGTTCTGTCTCCAGCCACCCGAAGTGCTGGGATTACAGGCATAAGCCACCAGGCCTGGCCAGTTGTTCTATTTAAATTAGCGCAGAAAAGGTAAGTAAGATTTCAACAACCAGGAAAGAAGACCTCATGGCCATAGACTAAAGGCATGAGACCGGATGGCACAGCTCTGAGGCAGGGTGTCTGTGGACTGAGAGCACCTGTTGCTAAGGTGATAAATTAAGATCAGATTGTAAAGAGTTCAAAATGCCATGCTAGAAAGTTAGAACATTTCTCTGCAGGACATGGATTCAGATAAGGTTTTGAACAAAGCGCTTTAGAAAGATGAATCTGAGGGTAAGCCTACAGACAACATGGAAGTCGAAGAAAGAGGAGGAAAGATTCTCTACGAGATGAGTGCACCAGGCTTGCACCTGGAAGGTAATGACAGAAACAAAACAGAACAATCAAAATTCAGTAGTAAGTCAATATTCGGTAACTAATGCCATCTGGGATGAGGGGAAATGGTAATTCAAGACTTTCCAACTGGAAGAGGTGGAGAGAGAGAGGTGTAATCTAGGAAGATGGAAAAAAACGCAAGAGGAAAATCAGATTCTAAAAACAAGTAATTCTTGATTTCTTTAAAATAAAAGGTGAGGCCTGATATGAGTCTTAAAGTCTTAAAGTTCACTGGTTAAAGAGAAAAGAGTGGGGGAGGGAAGCGCAGTCCAGCAGGATGCAAACAGGTGGAAACGCCACAGGTTAGAACATGGAGGCTGTAGAGGAAGCAGGAAAAGGGGACGGGGGCATAAGGCTGACCACGTGGCAGGACCAGTGAGAGGGTGACCACGAAAAATCAATAGCAAGATCAGTGACCACTTAGACATAGAGGATAGCAGAGTGGGGGCAGGGTGGACCAAGAAACACTCTCAGGTTTCAAGCCGAAGTGACTCCTAGGCTTTTGTGCCCAGATTTAAAATGGAGAATAGATGTGAACAATCAAGGAAAAATGACCGATGCTGAGTTTAAGGCACCTGGGAGACAGGGGGAGTAATTGCTTCCCAGAGACAGAGGTGCAGCTTCAAGCCTGGGGAAAGGAAGACCCAGTTTAAAGATAGAAGGATTGTTACTATTCAGACAGTAAATAAAACCATGTGTGTAGATGGTATCACTTTGAAAAAGGAAAGAGAAGAAAAGCCCACAGTATCTCTCTACAGACAAGACAAAGACTGAACACCATTTAGATTAGAAGAAAAGAAATAATCTTACAGTGGTGTCATAAAGACGTGTCGATATCAAAAGACTAAACAGAACCCACATCAACAGCAGCAAAGGACAATTCAGAGCCTCATTCATTAGGGCTGCTTTCTGTTCCACTGACTAGTTTAATCAGCTGGTTAAGCAAATTCTTTGCCTTTCATTAAAGCCATGAATTTCCTGCTATCAATGGAAATGTCTTTTGATGACCACATGGCTATCGGGAGCAATGCCTCCTGCCTTCTGTCCCCATGTTCCAGTGTAATCACACATCCGAGTGGAGTACAGCGACCTGACTGGCAACACCACTTGCAGAAAAAGTAGAAAATATTCATCTAATGCTCTCTCCAAAGATAAGCAAGGTCTTGATCCTACAATTCTGTTAAATAAAATTTAAGAGTATAGGTGTCCCTTATTAACAAAATCCTTACCTTTGGGAAATTGTCATTTTTTTTCTTTTTTGACAGACCTGGTGAAACACACCAGGCTAATTCCTTGTCACCAGGATTCCTCCATAAAACTTTTGTGGGTTCCCCCTGAGCAACCTTTGGAGGTCCCTTCTTGAGACTTACATAAATGTAGAAAATGTTCTCATGGTTCAACTCCCACTTATGAGTGAGAACATGCAGGGTTTGGTTTTCTGTTACTGTGTTAGTTTGCTGAGGATGACATATACACCATGGGATACTATGGTATTCCATAGTCCCTGCAAAGCACATGATCTCATTCCTTTCTACGGCTGCATAGTATTCCATATGTATATGTACCACATTTTCTTAATCCAGTCTATCACTGATGGGCATTTGGGTTGGTTCCATGTCTTTGCTATTATGAATAGTGCTGCAATGAGAGCATCAGGACAAACAGTTAATGCATGTGGGGCTTATAACCTAGGTGACAGGTTGATAAGTGCAGCAAACCACCATGGCACACATATGCCTGTGTAACAAAGCTGCACGTTCTCCACATGTATCCAGAGCTTAAAGAAAATGGTAAAAGAAAAAAAAGGGAGGCTGCACACGGTGGCTCACACCTGTAATCCTAGCACTTTGGGAGGCCAAGGAAGGCAGATCACAAGGTCAGGAGTTCAAGACCAACCTGGCCAACATGGTGAAACCCCGTATCTACTAAAAATACAAAAATTAGTCAGGCATGGTGGTGAGTGCCTGTAATCCCAGCTACTCATGAGGCTGAGGCAGGAGAATCACTTGAACCCAGGAAGTGGAGATTGCAGTGAGCCGAGGCCATGCCATTGCACTCCAGCCTAAGTGAGAGAGAGAGAGAGAGAGACCACCTTAAATGGATGTTCTCTGGGGAGCAAAACCACCTTTAGCAGAGGCCTGAGACATGCAGCACCTCAGTCAACTCCAAGAAGCACAGCAGCCCAGCAAGACCTGCCAGGAGCTCTCCCTTCTAGAGCTCCATGCAACAATGCACATCTAGAAACTTTTGGCCTTCAATTATCAAATGGAGCAACCAATGTAACCAAAGTCAAATAACCTCAAGCATGCTGACCACCTTCATGAAAGACACACCCAATGGTCCAGACTAGTCACAGTGATGCGGCTCAATGGCAGGCAAGGGTCCCAGTCTGGATTAACCCTTCACACCGGGCGAAAGCAGCTCACTCACGACTTCCCGTCGCGAGATTTCTACTTCCTCTCTCTCTCTGCCTGCCTGCTGCGCCTCCCCCCGACCCCGGTCCATAGGGAGGCTGTGTCCTTCTTTCATTTCTTGTGTCAGATTTCAGGCTGACACGTGATAATTGATTCCGTGGCTGGTTAGACGGGTGTTAAGTGGGAGGGATGAAGTTTCACTGAAAACAAATAGCACTTCATGGGTCTGACCTTTCCTCTTGGAAGCTTTTGTTGTGGTTGACTCTGGGCTGTGCAGTTCAAACCTGTGTGAGCTAGTTGTGTCTATGTCCGCAGTTCCCCCAATTCACCTTCACCAGCTCCCAGGGTGCAGTGACAGCTAGATTGCCTCACTGTCACTTCCAGCATGATAACAGCCCAGCGTCAGGTGGAGGCACGGATTCACACCTGAGAATAGGTGTCCCAGGAACTGAGACAGCTGAGTATGGCCTGAGCTTTCAGAATACCACAACTTCATGGAAAAGACTTGCATTCAGAGAAAAAAAAAAAACAATCCCATCAAAAAGTGGGCTAAGGACGTGCATAGACAATCCTCAAAAGAAGATATACAAATGGCCAAAAAACATATGGAAAAATGCTCAACATCACTAACGATCAGGGAAATACAAATCAAAACCACAATGCGATACCACCTTGTTCCTGCAAGAATAGCCATAATCAAAACATAATAGATGTTGGCGGGGATGCGGTAAAAAGGGAACACTTTTACAGTGTTGGTGAGAGTGGAAACTAGTGTAGAGATTCCTTAAAGAGCTAAAAATGATCTACTGTTTGATCCAGCAATCCCACTACTAGGCCGCTACCCAGAGGAAAAGAAGTCGTTATACGAAAAAGATACTTGCACATGAATGTTTATAGCAGCACAATTTGCAAAAATATGAAACCAGCCCAAATGCCCATCAATCAATGAATGGATAAGGAAAATGTGGTGGGTATATGTATGTGTGTGTGTGTGTGTGTGTTTATGTATGTATGTATGTGTGTGTGTGTGTGTGTGTGTGTGTGTATATATATATATATATATATATATATATATATGTATGTATCACTCGGGAATGGAAAACCAAACATCATATGTTCTCACTGATACGTGGGAGCTAAGCTATGGAGGTGCAAAGGCATAAGAATGATACATTGGACTTTGTGAACTCAGGGTGGGGATAAAAGACTACACATTGTATAGAGTGTATACTGCTCAGGTGATGGGTGCACCAAAATCTCAGAAGTCACCACTAAGGAACTTACTCAGGTAACCAAACACCACTTGTTTCCCAAAAACTTACTGAAATAAAAAAGAAAATAAAAAATTTGGAGAAAGAAAGGACTTATATTCAAGAAATAAGAAGAATAAATCCTGAAACGATAATACACTTGGTCCAAGTGTGACTTCCGGCTTATGGCACAATTTCAGTCCCAGCCACCCAAAGGAGGTAGCAACACTAAGCTTTGCCCACATGAAGTTCAAGTTTTCCCCAATGAAACCTTTGGGTTACAGTCATGCATGTTCTCTGCATTCCCTGCGTCCCTCTTCAGGACTAAAGGATGCCCTCCCCCAGGGCTGAGAGGAATGGCAGTGGTAGCTTTCAGATGTCCATCCTCTGCAGATGCTGCCTGTGGCTGAAAGAAGTCACCTTACCCAGGATTACACCCTTTACCTGTGACAGCCAGTGTCCGATGAGTGATGGACCAGGAGCATGATGGCCTGAGCCTCTGACCCCAGCTCAGCAGGAGTCTAAAGGCCATGCCAGCTTCCCACAGGATGACAGTGGCACTATCAAATTGTTATCTGTCACTTTTTGCTTTCTCTTCTCCTTGATTGCAGGAGTGCCCCCAAATAAACCTCCAGCAGTCCAGTCTCCCCAGGGGTCTGTCTCCTGGGATTTTGGAGACATATTGCTCACTGCCTAGCCAGCAATGAAGACCCCATCACATAGGCCCCCACTCAAAGTAGCAGTGAACACTTTGGGAGGCCAAGGTGAAAGGATCACTCAAGGCCAGGAGTTCAAGACCAGTCTGAGCAACATAATGACATGCCAGCTCTACAAAAAAAACTTTAAAATTAGCCACATGTGGTGGCACATGACTGTAGTTCCAACTACTTGGGAGGCTGAGGCAGGAGGATCACTTAAGCTCAGTAGTTCAAGGCTGTAGTAAACTGTGATTGTGTCACTGCACTCCAGACTGGGTGAGACCTTGTCTCTAAAATAAATACAATTAAATTTAAAAGTAAGAGTAGAATTATTAAGACTTTCACCAGAGTGAACCGGGGCGGAGTGTTACCAGGGACAGGAAATGCAAGAGCCTGTGCTGAGTTGAGCATCAGCTGTTTGAGAAATACATACAGGAAAGAGGAGTGATAAAGTCAGTGAGATTGCCTGCTGTTGCTGAGGACAAGTGATGTTAGGGGGACTGACAAGAAAAGGGTAAGGACACTGACCATGAATTAAAGGCTATGAGTGAAAGCCACAGGCCTCCTGGCCATCATGTGAAGGGACTCTGTCACTCATACTCAAGAGGCAGAAAAAGCTAAGGATGGGGCTTAGAGCTTAGTTACAAACACAGCACAGCATCACAGAACTTTAACCCCCAACTAGACAAGTCTGCTATGGCCAAAATCAGAGCTCCCACTGGGAAGGAATGACACCCTGATACAGGGGATCCTGAATCCCTGGAACCCCTGAACTCTCTGAGGCTCCAGAACAGAGATTTTTTTTTTATTTCAGTAGGCTTTTTGGAAACAGGTGTTGTTTGGTTACGTGAATAAGTTATTTAGTGGCTCATACCTCCCTCTTGCTGGAAGACACTCTGCAGACACTTCTGCCTGCAAGACAGCACATACCCAGGACCCATCTCCTCTTCCTCTTCTACCTCTACCTGCAAGACATCATATGTGACCTCGATCATGTCGGGGTCACTACCTGAGATGTCTACCACCACCTGAGGAGGTCTGCCCTGAAGACCCTGACTCAATGGATGAATGAGTGCACTCTCACACCATTACATTACAGTGATTCACACAGGCTAGGGATGGTCATCGGCCTCGCGGGAGGGAGGGGAAGACATTTATTGAGGGGAAAGCTCACATGATTATGGAGGTGAGAAGTCCCACAATCTGCTGTCTGCAAGCTAGAGCCCCAGAGGAGCTGTTAGTGTAACTCAGTCCAAATCCAAAGGTCTGAGAACGAGGGGAGGTGCTGGTGTAAGACCCCAGGTTCAAAGCATTGAGATCCAGAGGTTTGATGTCCAAGGTCAGCAGAAGATGAACGTCCCAGCTCAAGAAGAGGGAGAGAGTTCTCCCTTCTTCCAGCTTTTTGGTCCACTCAGGCCCTCAGTGCCTTCCCGGTGGGATACTGCCTGCTCACCACTGAGGGCAGATCTTTTCCACTCAGTCTCCTGATTCAAATGCTGATCTCTTCCAGAAACACCCTCACAGGCACATCCAGAAATAATATGTTACCAGATATCTGGACATCCCTTAGCCCAGGCCAGTTGGCACATACAACTAACCATCACAGAAGGTGCCAGCAAGGTTAGTGTTTTCTGTTTTCTTTTTTT
>NW_016107356.1:5973289-5994897 GCF_001604975.1 Cebus imitator
TTTTTTTTGAGAAGGAGTCTCACTTTATCGCCCAGGCTGGAGTGCACTGGCACAATTTCGGCTCAATGCAACCCGCCTCCCGGGTTCAAGCAATTCTGCCTCAGCCTCCTGAGTAGCTGGGATTGCAGACATGTATCACCATGCCCAGCTAATTTTTGTCTTTTTTAGTAGAGATGAGGTTTCAGCATGCTGGCCAGGCTGGTCTCTGGTCTCGAATTCCTGACCTCAGATGATCCGTCCACTTCAGCTTCTCAGTGATGGAATTGCAGGCATCCACCACACCCGGCTAGGGTTGCTAATTTCTCAGGCCTCTCTCTCTGGCTTAGAGGTGGCCACCTTCTCCCTGTGTCCTCACATGGTCATCTCCCTGTAACGACGTCCAAATTTTTCTTCTTATAAAGATACCAGTCATTGGATTAGAGCCCACCCCATGACTTCATTCAACCTTAACTACCTCTTTAAAGACGTATTGCCAAATATAGTCACACTCTAAGCTACTGAGGGTTAGGACTTCAACATATAAATGGAGGCTGGGAACGTGGAGAGGATGCAACATCCCAACAAAAATTATGAGGCTACGGTATCGGCATGATGATGGGATGGCTCTTGGAAGCCTGGAGCAAGAAATCGCCATACTAAGTGAAGCAGGAATGCCAGAATTATCATGGCAGACATGGGGAAAGAGTCAAAACACTCAGAGTGGGCAGCTACAGTGGACGCACCACTTAAGGCCAGAGAACCTACCAGAGGCTGTTCTGTTGGAGAGTCCAGCAGGTATGTCACTTACCAAAGTACAAAGAAGTGTGCCAATAAGAGGTGCCAGCATTACTGAAAACTTCAGTGGCTGCCATTCTCTGCAGGCCAGGAATGATGGTAGGAGACATGTGACAATGGGGGTGATAGGATCTCAAAATATCAGAGGCCAGGTGTGGTGGCTTATGCCTGTAATCCTAGCAGTTTGGGAGGCCAAGGCAAGTGGATCATGAGGTCAGGGGTTCAAGAATAGCCTGGCCAAGAGGGTGAAACCCCAGCTCTACTAAAACAACAACAATTAGCCAGGCATGGTAGCACATGCCTGTAGACCCAGTTACTTGGGAGACTGAGGCAGGATAATTGCTTGAACCTGGGTGGCAGAGGTTGCAGTGAGCCAAGATCACGCCATTGCACTCCAGCCTGGACCACATTCCTTAGAGGCCAGGCAGAGCAGCAACCCAACTATCACTCTGTCTACAGCAGCAGAACAATTCACGTTTGGTGATCAGGAAGCTGAAGACCCCTGGCCCAATAATAAATCAGGGCCCTCAGCCTAGTTTCCAGACCTGAATGAATTTCAGAACCAGAATGGTTGGCATTGATACATGGAGACTTGAAGCGCCCTCGTGGCCTGCCTGTTATATGCTTTTACCTCCCAGGTAACATCCAGAACCGGTTCTGGTTCATAGTAGGGCACTGGGGCACTGCCTAGTGGAGCTGTGAGAAGAAGGTCACCATCCTCCAGACCTCGGAATGGTAGATCCACCAACAGCTTACATCATGCACCTGGTAAAGCATCAGACACTCAACACCAGCCCATGAAAGCAGCATGGGAGAGAGGTTGTACCCTGCAAAGCCATAGGAGCAGCGCTGCCCAAGACCACGGGAAGCCACCTTTTGCATCCATGTGAATTGGTTGTGAGACATGGAGTCAAAAAAGATCATTTTGGAGCATTAACTGCCCTGCTGGATTTCAGATTTGCATGGGGCCCGTAGCCCCTTTGTTTTGGCTAATTTCTCCCATTTGGAATGGCTGTATTTATCCATTGCCTGTACTCCATTGTATCTAGGAAGTAACTAACTTTTGTTTTACAGGCTCACAGGCAGAAGGGACTTTCCTTTGTCTCAGATGAGACTTTGGACTTGGACTTTTGGGTTAATGTTGGAATGAGTTAAGACTTTGGGGGACTGTTGGGAAAGCATGATTGGTTTTAAAATGTGAGAACTTGAGATTTGGGAGGGGCCAGGGGCCGAATGATACAGTTCGTCTGTGTCCCCACCCAAATCTCACCTTGAATTGCAATAACCCCCACATGTCAAGGACAAGACCAGGTGGAGATAATTGAATCACAGAAGTGGTTTGCCCTACACTGTTCTCACGAAAGTGAGTGAGCTCTCATGAGGTATGATGGTTTTATAAGCATCTGGCATTTCCTCTGCTGGCACTTCTTCTCTTACTTGCCACCATGTAAGACATGCCTTTCACCTTCCACCATGATTGTGAGGCCTCTCCAGCCACATGGAACTATAAGTCCATTAAGTCCCTTTTTCTTTATAAATTACCCAGTCTCAGGTATGTCTTTATCAACAGCATGAAAGCGGACTAATACAGGGTGTTTTGGTGACTATCCACCCGCACAGATTTCTTGGTGTGTGAAATAAGAGCTATCAGTGATAAAGGCCAGGGGAAAGTTTCTAAAATTGTCCATCCCAGTCAAAATAGTATATCAAAACTAGTAGTACATTATGGGGTAGGGGTTAGGGGAAGTTTGGATCTTAGAGCGTAGAACTATCCTTAAAGACCTCAAGAATGCAGGGATATGCCCCCTCTAATATCACCATATAATTAATTTGGTCCCTGCAGAAACCAGACAGGTCCTGGAGAATGATAGACTCCTACAAACTCAAACAAGTAGCAGCCCACAGCTGGCTCTGAAGCTTCCTTGCCATATGTTGTATCTTCACTAAAGCACAGGCCCAGGTACATGCTGTGCAGCCTTTGATCTGGGGACTGTGTTCTTTTCATCTCTATCAGAAAGGAGGGTCAGAAACGGTTCACATTCACTCAGAACAGACAACAGTATTCACTTAGAGCACTGACCCAGGGCCATGTTAACTCTCCCCTCTATGTCATCATATAGTGTGAGGATACCTGGGCCAGCTGGACCTCTGCAGAACATCACCATGGTGATGACAACATGTGAACCAGACCCAGTGAACAGGAAGTGGCAAGTGTGCTGGGACCTGCATAAGTCAGACTCATGCAATAAAGAAAGTGGGAGGAAAAATCCTATGAAGCTTCAAGGTCCTGCCACATTAGTACACTTTTAAAAGGCCAGGATCTGTGGCATGCCAGGACACCTTGGCCAAAGTAAAGAACAGATTTTTACATTGCACTCCTCCTAAAACAAAGAATGTAACACAACACTCTTTGGATTCTGGAAATATTAATTCCACAATTGGGAATACTGATCATATCTACATAGCTAGGGACCCAAAAAGCTGCCAGTTTAATTGGAAACCAAAACAGCAAAACGTCCAGGCTTCGAGGCAAGTGGCCCCATAACTTGGTCATATGACCCAGCCGTATCGGTGATGGAAAAGATACCCTGTCATGCTTGGCAATTCACACTTGGCACAACACAACTTAGACACTCAGAGTTCTAGAGCAACACCATGCCAGCTATAGCAAGAACAATATAACTTTGGAAAGAACAGCTCCTAGCCTGCTGTTGGAGGCTAGCCTGCTGTTGGACCCAGAAGACATGGTACACCTGACCATGGGACACCAAGTATCAGTCATTCATGATGAGCGAGGTCCTGTCACACCCACAAAGCCACACAGTTGGGCAAGCGCAGCAGTAACTGATGGAACAATGGAAGCAGTATATCCAGATCAAGGGCACAGCAAGATATGCAAGCAGGCAGCTCATACCTCATATTATTCATCACTATTGCATCAGTGCCTCTCTTGAGCTCACACCTATGGCCACATGGGAGGTCCCTTACGACCAGCCCATGGAATAGGAAAATACCCAAGATTAAATCAATAGTCAGCATGTTATTGACCCATAATTCAGCTGAGTTTGAGGATACAAGCCCAAAACAGCTGCAGTACAGTCTCATTCAGGAGCTGGCCTTGAATGGCAGTGGTGAGAGGAAACCCAGGAGACAGAGCTTCGGACGGTACACATTATATATTGAAGGGGAATTAGAAATTTCCAGTGTGTAAATATTGTTAGCTTCACACATTTTGACTGAACTAGGGTAGAAACGATATCCCCAAATCTAGCTGAGCCTTAGAATCAACTGAGAAGCTTTTAAAGAATGCACTTGCCTAAGCCCTGCCCCAAAATGACTGAAATAGATGCTCCAGATGTAGATCTCAGAAACTGACATCTTAAATAAGATCCTTAGGTGATGCTGATTTTGCTGGTCTTTGGACTGGTATTAGGAAACATTTGTCTAAGTCATTAACAACGCGTTAAAAAAACAGAAACATTAACAATAGATGCAAACACATATAACACTACATGCTTAATATATACTTACTTTGTAATTCTCACAACCACTCCAGGAGGTATGTATTATTATTAATCCCATTTCAGATGAGAAAATTGAAGTTTAGTGACTTACCCAAGGTCACAAAGCAAGTGGATGATGGAGGCAGTGTTTGAAACTTAGTCTCATTCTAGGGTCATTCTGCTTGACCATAATGCCACAGTGGAAAAGGCAGTCAATGAATGAGAAGGAAGCTGAAAAATCTGTAATCCAAAAAGCACATACAGTACATAGGGTCAATTTCTGCATTTACCTAAAATGAAGACAAAATGTTTTTCCAAATAATTTAACTTCAAGACCTGAATCCATTTACAATAGCATGTGAGCACCACCTAGTGGCTGTGTGGGTCTGCTTGAATAGCAACTGCTCTCTTACCTTAAGTAGAGTTATTAAAATATAGTAGATGCATGTTTCCAATTCCAGAAGGACAAATTCTATGACTTCAAAAATGTTTAAAAACATTGTGAGACTATACAAATTAAGGAAAAGATCAAAACAGGTGAAGTCAAAAATAGCAATAGAACTGATTACATATTAGGGTTTCAAGTGAAAACACAATAAAAGAGAAAAAGCCATAGGCAAATCATTTTTAAGTTTAAATTCTGATAATGAATTTACTTCAGGAATACACTAAAAAGGTTTTTTGTGTGTGTGAGATAGGATCTCGCTCTGTCGCCCAGGCTGGAGTGCAGTGGCACAATCTCGACTCACTGCAACCTCTGCCTCCTGGGTTAAAGTGATTCTTCTGCCTCAGCCTCCTGAGTAGCTGGGACTACAGGCATGTGCCACCATACCCAGTTAATTTTTGTTTTTTTGTTTTTTGTTTTTTTTTGCAGAGACAGAGTTTTGCCAAGTTGCCCAGCTCTCAACTCCCGAGCTCAAGTGATCCACCCTCTTCAGCCTCCCAAAGTGCTGGTAATCACCTCTTCTAGGAGTGATCCTAATTCAGTGATCCTTCTTCCTGCCCAGGTATTAAGACACCATCTGCTCCTGCCTCTCTCCCACAAGACCTCGCGGCAACCCAATGAGATAAAAAGTGCTGGAGATTTAGGATCCCACTTCTATCTTCTCTCTGATTTCTGTGTGGTTCATTTTCTCTCAAGATCTGTTGAATCCAAATATGCAGAGGCAAAGCAGGGTAACCTCACTGACAAGCAGCATCAGTTCTAAGTATGCACCATGGGGCCAATCAGGGAGGTGAGAAGCAAGGGTGGAAAGAAAGTAGCAAGGGCCAGGAGCAAGAGATGATGTTGAGGCCCCAGAGAGCTAACTCAGGGCCAATGCCAGGATACAGCAGAGAAGACAAGCGTGTTTCCGTGAACAGAGCCTGGCCTCCATAGCCAGGTGATCTTTCTAGGGCTTACAAAGCATCAGCATTTTGTTTTGTTTTTTTCTCACTCTGTCTCCCAGGCTGGGGTACAGTGGTGCAATCTTGGCTCACAGCAGCCTCTGCCTCCTGGGTTCAAGCCTCCCAAGTAGCTGGGACCATAGGGACGCACCACTACACCCAGCTAATTTTTGCATTTTTAGTAGAGACAGGTTTTCGCCATGTTGGCCAGGCTGGTCTCGAACTCCTGACCTCAGGTGATCTGCCTGCCTTGGTCTCCCAAAGTGGTGGGGTCACAGGCATGAGCCACCACACCCAGCCATCAACATTTCTTAAAGATGCCACTCAAACTGATATGATTTGGCTGTGTCCCCACCCAAATCTCATCTTGAACTGTAGCTCCCATAATCCCAACGCGTGGAGGGAGGAACCAGGTAGGAAGAAGTTGAATCATGGGGGCGGGTTTTTCCTGTGGTGTTCTCACGATAGTGAAAAAGTCTCACAAGATCTGACAGTTTTATAAAGGGCAGTTCTTATGAAATCTGATGGTTTTATAAAGGGTAGTTCCCCTGCACACACTCTCTTGCCCACCACCGTGTAAGAATTCCCTTTGCTCTTCCTTCATCTTCCGCCATGACTGTGAGGCCTCCCCAGCCATGTGAAACTGTGAGTCCATTAAACCTTCTTTTCTTTATAAATTACCCAGTCTTGGGCATTTCTTCATAGCAGTATGAAAATAGACTAATACCTCAGCATTAAACAGAAGAAAGAAAAGCTCTTCCGCAGGATTTACATGTGGCTGAACCTTGAAAACATGACTCTAAGTGAAAGAAGTTGGACACAAAAAGCTACACATTGTATGGCTCCATTTATATAAGCTATCCAGAAATCCAGAGACAGAAAACAGATTGGTGACTGCAGGGGCTGAGGGGGAGGAGGGAATGGGGAAAAACTGCTTGATGGGTCTGGGGTTTTACTTTGAAGTGATGGAAATGTTTCAAACGAGATAGAAGTGTTGGCCGTACAACAATGCAAATGCAACCAATGCCACTGACTTGTTCATTTTAAGATGGTTAATTCTATGTTATTTGAATTTCACCTCAATTAAAAATATGTATCTATATATACACTTCCTCCTGTGGCCAATGCCAGAAATATCACAAATAAAAAATTCTATCTTTTGTCTTAGCGTTTTAGATCAGGATATTCTAATGTTTTACTACTATGATGGTTGGTTTTGAGTGTCAACCCTCTTCTGCTGAATAGGAAACCCAGGTGGTTCGGCATTTGATTAGAATAACTGGGCTGCCCCAGTTGTATCTGTGAGGTATTTCCAGAGGAGACTGGCATTTGAGTCCATGGACTGATGGGGAAGACCCCTTTGGTGTGGGTGGGCATCATCTGATCAGCTGGGGATTCTGATGGAATGGAAGGCAGAAGAAGGGCAAATTTCAGCTTTCTTCTGAAGCCAGGACATCCTTCTTCTCCCTCCCATGGCTATAACAACTTCCATGTTCTCCAGCCTTAGGACTCTAGGACTTGTACCAGCATCCCCCAGTTTCTTAAGCCTTCATCCTGAAATTGAGAGTTACACCATTGGCTTCCCTGCTTGTGAGCCCAAGAAACTTGAACTGAGCCATGTCACTGGCTTGCCTGGTTCCCCTTGCAGGAAGCCTATCATTGGACTCTGCAACCTCCACGGTCAAGTGAGTCAATTCCCCTAATAAATCCCTTCTCATATGTCTCTATGGATGGATGGATGGATGGATGGTAGGATGGATGGATGGATGCATAGATAGATAGATAGATAGATAGATAGATAGATAGATAGGATAAATAAGAGAGAGGTAGGCAGACAGGATAGATAAATGGATGGATATGTAGATGGATGGATGGATGGATGGACAGATAGATGGATAGATAGATGGATGCACCAGAGCCAGCTGTGGGCTGCTATTTGAGTTTGCAGGAGTCTATCATCCTCCAGGACCTGTCTGGTTTCTGCAGGGACTAAATTAATTAAATGGTGATGTGATAGAGGCCATATTCCTGTATCTTTTAGGTCTTTAAGGATAGCCCTAAGCTTCAAGATCTAAAAGATAGATAGATGAATAGATGGATAGGTAGATAAATGGATGGATAGATGGATGGATAAAGGTAGATTAGATAGACAGATAGGTAGATCCATCTTTCTGGAGAACTCTGACTAAAACTAATACTTTGTGAATCCTTTATAAAATATAGGTAGTGATCTCGGGCCACCTTCTAAAGTAAGAAGGTCATCAGAGCCTCCTCTGCAAACAGGTTTTGACAGTGAGAAAAGAAAGAAAATAGTGACACCTGGACTCCTGGGGAGGGAAAAGAAAACTCATTTTTAGCAATGAAGTTGCTAAAAGAAGCAACTAGAAAACAAGCTACTCCAACTTCAGATCTTTGCTTGGTAAAGCCTCTCATTCAGATGAGTAGGGTAGGTTTCCTGGTGGGAATCAAGAAGGCCGGCCCCTCTCTGGGAAGCTCCCAGCTTCGTGATCCTATGGCACAAGAAACTCACGTCTGGAAGAATCCAGGGCCTCATCTGAGCCTTTCTCTCCAGCATCGGAAGGAAATCCACAATTGGCTGACAAGCGCGCATTCCAAACACACCCAGTTAATGAAAACCACATACACACACACAAATGAGAAAGAGGTTCTACCTGCCTGTGACAATCTAGAGCAGGAAAAAGCAGATGGAAAATAGCCTCGGGACTTCATTCTGCATAGTCTGCATCTAAGGGGGAATTGAGTTTCCCAAAAATAAAGGCTTTCTGTTTACAAACATGCTGTTTTTGCCAAAGAGAATTCTTTATTTTAGGTGCTTTGGGAAAACTGCAGTGTCCTTGGATTTGAAGCCAAAGACGCCCAAATGTTGCAATCCTAAACCTTTGGCAGCGGCAAAAACATGTTGGCAAGTGGAAAGTTTTCAGCGTGGGGCCTTTCGTGTTGTTTTGTTTGGGGGTGTGTTTATTTGCTTGGTGCCAAAGGGTTTCCTCCACATCTTCCCAGAACCGGAGAGCAGGTAGGAGCTCCACTTGGGATGCTGGTCCCAAACCACCTGCGCTCCTCTTACACATCCTATATGGCTTCAGGCCCCCCAAAAACACCCTTTGAGCTCAGGAAGACCCCTCTTTTCTACCTCCAAATCGTAAGTGAAGCCTCAAACTATCAGAGGGGGTGACATGAAGCATTTGGCCTCCATGACTGTGGATTTCATGAGGGCTGAGTACATTTCTGAATTTAGGTATCTGATCAACCCACAGTTCTGGTGCTCCCTATATCTTACCCTAGCAGGCCACATTTCTAGCTCTTTCCATCTTTCTGGCTACTACCTATGTTGGGGTAGCTGTTTGGTATATGAACTATAGCTTACCGCCTATTAAACATAGACATTCGAAGACCAGCCCAACAGAATGTGGACACAAAGAGCTTGGAATTCCCAGATAGATCTTTACATTGTAACAGAGCAGGATGAACCACTTGAAAATCAAGGCTTTTGATTAGCAAGACTTGGGTACTTTGTCACTCATGAGGCTAAGCCTCGTCCTGGGGTATAAAGTTCCGGCCATGGGAGCATAGAGGAGGGTCCGAGTGCCCCAGTCAGACCCTGAACAGGCTGAAGAGGGAAGAAATGCTGGGGAGAAGGCCTGAGCTGGACGCAGGACCTAGAGGGACAGTGTGGAAAGAGGCGGTCAGTGCTCAACCCTGTCTGTCACCACCTCCAGATGGGGAGCTGAGAGGGAACAGAACCTGCACCCCCATTCCATCCTGTGGATGGTCCAGGTAGCCAGGATGGCCCTGGGAGCTCAGGGCTGTTGGAGTCTCGCCTGCTAACAGTGCTGCCTGAGGCCCGTCCCGGCTGTGTGTGTGTGTGTCCCATCAGCACCTCGCACTCAGGAAACTCACAACTGGGGGCCACCACCTCTCTACCCTCCTCCACCTCCCCCTCCTCCACCTCCACCTCCTCTACCTCCCCCTCCTCCACCTCCCCCTCCTCCAACCCAGGCCCTTCCTAACTGGCTTTTTACGAGTGCTGCACCTTTTGAGTCATCAGAGATTCCTGGCATCGGCTTTGGAGTCTCCGTCCCCTCCGAGGCTCACTGATTGTCAGATGCTGAGCCTGGTGCCTTTTCCATCCACCCCTGGTGCTACTGCCTGGCTCAAGAATCTCATTTTATGTCTCTATAAATGAAAACAATTTAATACTCCCCTAATTGATACCTCACCCTCAGTCTCCCCGCATGAATCCTTATAACCTCCTCTCCTTGTCTGTACTCTGGCTCCTGTTTCTGTCTGCTGGCCCTTTTCCTCTCTATTCTTCCTCCTCCTCTCCCATTTTCACGTTGTCGCCAGCCCCATGTAGTGCCAGACAGGCTACATTTTTTCAGTGTCTCGAATGCAAGGGTGATAGTCTCCCTCCTTCAAGCCTTCACAGATGCTGTTCTCTCTGCCTAGAACACATTAACCCCTTTTCTCCCTTTCATCTTTCAGATGTCCTGGGTGCCACTTCCTCAAGGAAGGCCATCATGCTTTCACCAACGGGTGGCAGAAGGACTGATTCCCATAGGCTGACGCTGTAAGGAAACATATTCACATCATTTAACAGGAGCCCAGAAGCAGCATGGGCATCAATGGTGCCATGCTGTTATCAAGGACCCTGTCTCTTTCCCTCTTGTTTGTCATCCCCAGTGCTGGCTCCATCTTCAAGCTTTGCGGGATGTCTGCCCCAGATCTAGACACCACATTCAGATGCTCTGATATCTGGAGGATGAAGGGAGTTTCTCTTTCTATACCTACTGTCAGGCATGGGGAGACAGTTCCAAGCGAATGCCCTCCTTCCTCACCCCCAACCAGAACTCCCCTTACATTTTGTTGGCCAAAATTCAGTTCACAGTGAGGGAGGTAGCAATAATCTTGTGAATACTTTGCTGTTGGGCCACTTCTCAGGCAGAGTGGGGTCAGCTTTCCCCAAGGCACCGGCTGTGCTGGAAGTGTGGGGACCTGATCAAAACCCAGTTTCTGGCTCACACCTGGAATCCCAGTGCTTTGGGAGGGCGAAGTGAGAGGACTGCTTGAGGCCAGGAGTTTGAGAGCAGCCTGGGCAACATAGCAAGACCCTGCTGCTACCAAAAAAAAAAAAAATTAATAACCCAGCTTCTGTTTGGAAAGAAGTAGAAGGCAACAGGTCAGCCCGCGGCATCTGTTCTCCTTTGCATTTGGCCCTAAGTTCCTTTCAGAGTCTCCTCTTCCTCCTGCACACTCTACCTTGAAGGTGAGAATGCACCACCCTGACCCCTATCCCCTGCCTGGCCCCTTCTCCCCACCATCTCTTCACACTGAAACCCCATCTCTTACAGCCCAGCAAGGGTGGGCTTGAAGACAGATTCCAAAATGAGCCTCTTCCGATCCTTCCACCCACACATGCTCGTCCTGAGTATGTAGGCTGTTGCTCTCCAGCAACACCACCAGGCAGCCTTTCCCATTATTTTCTGAATATCTGACTTCTTTGGAAGTTCCTTAACAGCCAAGCTGATGTGACTGACAGCTGCACTTCCCCTCACACCTGGCCCCTGATCCACACACGTTGGATGTTGTGATGTTGGCTAAAACTGAGTGTCTACTTAATTGGACCAAACATGCAAAGTATGGTTCCTGGTCGTGTCTGTGAGGGTGTTACCGAAGGAGATTAACATTTGAGTCAGTGGACTGGGAAAGGCAGACCCACCTTCAATCTGAATGGGCACCATCTCATCAGCTGCCAGCATGGCCAGAGTAAAAGCAGGCAGAAGAACATGGAAAGGCTAGACTGGCTGAGTCTTCTCGCCTCCATCTTTCTCCTGTGCTGGATGCTTCCTGCCCTCAAACATCCCACTTCAAGTTCTTCAGCTTTGGGAATTAGACTGGCTTCCTTGCTCCTCGGCTTGCTGATGGCCTATTGTGGAACCTCACCTGGGGACAGTGAGAGTCAATACTCCTTAATAAACTCCCCTTTATATCTATATCTATCCTATTAATTCTGTCCCTCCAGAGAACCCTACTACAGATGTGCTATAAATGGTTATGAGCTGTAGGCAGAGCAGTGAGCTCAGAGTCCACAGCTAAACATTTTAGCCTCTGCTCAGCTGTGCACCCACCGTGTGTACTTGGGCAAGTCACTAGGCCTTTCAAATATAAAATGAGGCTCTTAGATCAGACGTCTCCAAGATCCCTGGCAATTCCATGTTTGTTACTTAGGGCTGCAGCTGCAATAAATTACCACAAACTGAGCCTCTTAAAACACTAGAAATCTACCCTCTGCCCCATTCCAAAGGCCAGAAGTCAGGTGTCAACAGATGTGGTACCTCCTGGAGGCTCTGAGGGAGAATGTGCTCCATGCCTCTCTCCTGGCTTCTGGGGGCAGCTGGCAACCCTTGGTATTCAGGGCTTGAAGACGCATTGCTCCACTCCCTGGCTTCATTTTTTCAAATTGCCTTCTCTGTTGTGTGTCTCTGGGTCTCAAATTTCCTTCTAATTTCTCTTATAAGGACACCAGTTACTGAATTTAGGGGTCACCCTAAATCCAGGATGATCTCATCCTGTGATCTTTAACTTGCTATTGTCTGCAAAGTTGCTATTTCCAAATAAAGGCACATTCACAGGTACCAGGTCTTAGGCCTTCAGCGCATCATTTGGGGGAACATAATTCTACCCATTGTAAGCGTTAAACATCTATCAGTTACTCAGGCCTGTCTAGATATCATACAGAAGACACAACTAGGACTACTCCAGACTGAAATTTTTTTTTTTTTTTTTTGAGACAGTCTTACTCTCTTACCTAGGATGGGAGTGCAGTGGCATCATCTCTGCTAACTGCAACCTCCACCTCCCAGGTTCAAGCGACCCTCCTGGCTCAGCCTCCCAAATAGCTGGTACTACAGGTATGCGCCATCACACCTGGCTAATTTTGTGTGTGTATGTGTATTTTTATGAAAGATGGGGTTTCACCAAGTTGGCCAAGCTAGTCTTGAACTCCTGACCTCAGGTGATCTGCCAGTCTTGGCCTCCCAAAGTGCTGTTATTACAGGAATAACCCATGGCACTCAACTGTTTCTTTCTTTTTTTAATTACCTGTAGATCCATTTGTGGATTATTCAACTACCCTTAAGTTAAAAGTTGAGTGATCTTTTTTAACATTTTTCTATTTTCATTTCTTAAAATACTGGTAGTCAGTGTCTAAATTTCAGATACTAATATTGAACTCTACTTCCGTGCTATAGGATCATTTATTTTGGTTTCTGTTACTGATTCCCAGCCTTCAAGTCCCTAGAAGCACAGCCACAGAGGCTGTGTATGGGTTCCAAGTGGCTTTTCACTTCCCAATGTCTTAAGTCCTGACGATGAAGGCAAAGACCCTTTGAAGAATCAGATGGAGGCCTCCATGTTTCCTGAGTTCTGTTTAGAGAGAATCATCAGATCAGTCTCATATAGGCCACAAGGAGACCAGCAGCATCATGGTAACCTCAGACATGACACAAAGTGTCCCCAGCACATCCCATGCAAGCATTATTTTTTAAATGAATTTGCAGTGGGGAAAAGTACTTCTGATACTGTTATACCTAGTTGTACCAAATAATGCATTTGTGCAGTTGATGGATGAGGTGGTTCATTCATCAATGAACAAAAGCAATCATTTTTCTTCCTTGATGAATGTAGCTCTGCAGGCTTCATGGCTGGCAAGCCAATCCTATAGAATCCAATACTCAGAGACAGAGCTCCACCAGGAAACAAGGCCAAGCTGTGTTCTGCTCTTACGTTATGTCTATTTTAGAAGTTGACTTTGGCAGAGGTGTTGACCACTGACACAATCTATCTACTTCCAGAAAAGATAAGGGGGGAGGGAATCAAACACCAAATTGTCTTTAAATTCTCACTTGGAAACAGATGCCTTGGCCTGAAAAGGGTAGTAGAATGCTAACTTCAATGATGATGAACAAGTTGGAACAAATTATAAAGAAAATATTGAAGCTGTAAATAATTCATTTTTAAAGAACCTGTGTGCTAAAATATCTCTTGACTAGGAAATTCTAAAGAATGTAAATCTCCGGATTATATTCTATCTGAGGCAGTGTTTTTCCAGAACTATTGGAATGTGTCTACATAATGAAATAAACTCAATAATCTTTTGAAGAGTTCACTGGTAAGAGGACTCCTAGGACAGGAGGAGCAACTCGATGATCACACACTCACGGTTGTGCCTTCAAGTAAAGGAAGATGAGAACTTTAAATCATCCAAGATGAGGAAGCTCTATAGCCAAACTGCTCTCATTCAAATCACCAGGAATGTTTCAGTCCAATGCCACCTTTCTTCCTTACAATAGTCAATGGATAAAAAGGGAAAATTCAAAAGGGACATTCCCAGCCCCTTCTGGTTCCCACCTTGGTCCTCTCTCAAAATACCTGAAAATTCTGCCACAGCCCTTTTCCTTTACTCTAGAACAAAATGACAAAATGACACTTTATAGAAGTTTATGAAGCAAAGCCTTACAAAACCTGTTATTGAGGTTCAACGATATATTTTTAAACTAATAACATAAATTTTTCCATTCTGAAGAGTCATGTAACTGGGTCACCAAATAAAAAGAGACACAGCTGTAATAGAAACCATTTTGGGGAAAAAGAAAAAGTCCTGAGTAATCACAAAGTGATGCAAATTCGAAAGGAAATACTTAGATTGTATTTTTACCCAGCTGAGTAGTCAGATGTTTGGAAATGCCCTGGATTTTTCTAAATATTTCCTGCTGTTAATAGCAAAACGGCTCAGATACTTCAGAAACAAAGAACACACACTGGAATTTTTTTTTCTGTGTACTTTTCTTAATTACAGCTGTTCCCTTCCAGTTGCAAGAGGGGATCTAAGAGTAAAGATTTTAAAGCTTAGATGTTTACCCTGAGCTCCACATGGATTTATTTTTACGAAAATTACTAAGAAGTGCAAGTCTGGAAATATGCAGAGAACTTCAAACAAGAGGCTGGGAAAAGTGGGAGGTGATGAAGGAGTTAGCACATTTTCAGTTTGTTTCTCTTACAACCTGTGAGAGAACCCAGACAGTTGATGGGCTCCCGGAGAAAACTCGGGGTGGCCGCACTCCAGGGGGTTTGGCGAGGCCCCGGCCAGCACCAGAGGCCTGTGGTGAGCTGGCCTGCAGGAGGTGGTGGTGACAGCGGCAGCCGAGTTACATGGCGCCACAGCCCAGAGGACAAGCTCTGGCAACTGCCTGCACAGTCCCCTGTGGCCTTTTCTTCCAAAGTGAAGATGGGGGAGTCTGGTCAACCACAGGTGAGGTGGCAACTCAGGGGAAGTCTGCACACTGTCAGCTCTGCCAACCCTAATGAGGACCAGACACCCAGAAATATTTGCAGACTCGGCAAGGGTGGGAGTGAGAAGTGGAGTTGGCTGGCTTCAAACCACCACCGGCTGAGCAGGGCTTCTCAGCCAGCGTGTGTCTTTGGGACTCGCAGGGCGAAAGGTGCCATTAGAGATGTAAATTCAAAACAGGCTGGGGACGCTGGGGCCAGGTTTTGTCCTGGGTGACTGCTTGGCACTTTCCCCAAAATACCACATGGAACCTGTGAAAATCTGCTCTGGCCTCCTTTCAACCTCGACCCTGAGGATGTGAGGGTGGGAACTGGGGTGGATTTGCTCAAAGTCATTATCACCACTCACTGGCATGTGTTCCCTGGCTCAGAGCCGGTGCCTAAGAAATGCGAACAAAACACACAGCTCCCAAGGAGCTCCCGGCAGCAGAACCCAGAGAGTTCCACGCTGGGACCCTCTGAGGTCAGCCTCTCTGAGACAGCAACCATGCAGAGGAGTCCATGAGAAGACTTAACTTTCTAAAGAAGTCATGCTCAGCTCTTCTTAGGTAAATATTTTTTTTTATTTTTTTATTTTTTATTGCACTTTAGGTTCTAAAGTACTTAGGTTCTATTGTACTTTAGGTTCTAGGTACATGGAGTACATGTGCAGATCATGCAGGATTGTTGCATAGGTACACACATGGCAATGTGGTTTGCTGCCTCCAACCCCCTATCACCTACATCTGGCATTTCTCCCCATGTTATCCCTCCCTGACCTCCCCACCCCCATGCTGTCCCTCCCTTGGCCACCCCCAACAGACCCCCGCAGTGTGTGATGCTCCCCGCCTTGTGTCCATGTATTCTTATTGTTCATCACCCACCTATGAGTGAGAACATGCAGTGTTTGATTTTCTCTTCTTGTGTCAGTTTGCTAAGAATGATGGTTTCCAGATTCATCCATGTCCCTACAAAACACAAACTCATCATTTTTATGGCTGCATAGTATTCCATGGTGTATATGCACCACATTTTCCTTGTCCAGTCTATTGTCAATGGGCATTTGGGTTGGTTCCAGGTCTTTGATATTGTAAACAGTGCCACTATGAACATACGTGTGCATGTGTCTTTATAATAGAATAATTTATAGTCCTTCGGGTATATACCCAGTAACGAGATTGCTGGGTCAAATGGAATTTCTATTTCTAGGTCCTTGAGGAAGCACCGCACTGTCTTCCACAATGGTTGAACTAGTTTACACTCCCACCAACTGTGTAAAAGTGTTCCTATTTCTCCACATCCTCTTCAGCATCTGTTGCCTCCAGATTTTTTAATGATCGTGATTCTAACTGGTGTGAGGTGGTATCTCAATGTGGTTTTGATTTGCATTTCCCTAATGACCAGTGATGATGAGCATTTTTTCATAGGTTTGTTGGCCTCATATATGTCTTCTTTTGAAAAGTGTCTGTTCATATCCTTTGCCCACTTTTGAATGGGTTTGTTTGTTTTTTCTTGTAAATCTATTTTAGTTCTTTGTAGATCCTGGATATCAGCCCTTTGTCAGATGAGTAGCTTGAAAAAAAATTTTTCCACTCTGTTGGTTGCCGGTTTACTCTAATGATTGTTTCTTTTGCTCTACAGAAGCTCTGAAGTTTAATTAGATCCCATTTGTCTATTTTGGCTTTTGTTACCAATGCTTTTGGTGTTTTAGTCATGAAGTCCTTGCCTATGCCTATGTCCTGAATGGTTTTGCCTAGGTTTTCTTCTAGGGTTTTTATGGTGTTAGTTCGTATGTTTAAATCTTTAATGCATCTGGAGTTAATTTTAATGTAAGGTGTCAGGAAGGGGTCTAGTTTCTGCTTTCTGCACACTGCTAGCCAGTTTTCCTGACACCATTTATTAAACAGGGGATTGTTTCTCCATTGCCTGTTTTTGTCATGTTTGTCAAAGATCAGATGGTTATAAATGTCTGGCATTGCCTCCAGAGCCTCTGTTCTGTTCCATTGGTCTATATCTCGTTTTTGGTACCAGTACCAAGCTGTTTTGATTAATGTAGCCTTGTAGTATAGTTTGAAATCAGGTAGCATGATGTCTCCAGCTTTGTTCTTTTTGCTTAGGATTGTCTAGGCTATGCAGGCTCTCTTTTGGTTCCATATGAAGTTTAAGGTGGTTTTTTCCAGTTCTGTGAAGAAGGTCAGTGGTAGTTGTGATGGGGATAGCATTGAATCTATAAATTACTTTGGGCAGTATGGCCATTTTCACCATATTAATTCTTTCTAATCATGAGCATGGAAAGTTTCTCCATCTGTTTGTTTCTCCTCTCCTTGAAGAGGTCCTTTACATCCTTTGTTAGTTGTATTCCTAAGTATTTTATTCTCTTTGTAGCAATTGTGAATGGGAGTTTGCTCATGATTTGGCTCTATTAGTCTGTTACTGGTGTATAGAAATGCTTGTGATTTCTGCACATTAATTTTGTATCCTGAGACTTTGCTGAAGTTGCTTATCAGTTAAAGGAGATTTGGGGCTGAGATGATAGGGTCTTCTAAATATACAATCATGTTGTCTGCAAATGGAGACAATTTGACTTCCTCTTTTCCTAATTGAATACCCTTTATTTTTTTTTTTTCTTGCCTAATTGTTCTGGCTAGAACTTCCAACGCTATATTGAATAGGAGAGGTGACAGAGGGCACCCTTGTCTAGTGCCAAATTTCAAAGGGAATGCTTCCAGTTTTTGCCCATTCAGTATGATATTGGCTGTAGGTTTGTCATAAACAGGTTTTCTTGTTTTGGGATATCTTCCTTTGATACCTAGTTTATTGAGAGTTTTTAGCATAAAGGGCTGTTGAATTTTGTCAAAGGCCTTCTCTGCATCTATTGAGATAATCATGTGGTTTTTGTCTTTGTTTCTGTTTATATGGTGGATTACATTTATAGTCTTGCCTGTGTTGAACCAGCCTTGCAGCCCCGGAATGAAGCCTACTTGATCGTGATGGATAAGCTTTTTGATTTGCTGTTGCAATCGGTGGAATGGTACCAGCTCCTCTTTGTATGTCTGGTAGAATTCAGCTGTGAACCCATCTGGACCTGGACTTGTTTGAGTTGGTAGGCTATTAATTGCTGCCTCAACTTCAGCCCTTGTTATTGGTCTATTCAAGGTTTCAACTTCTTCCAGGTTGAGGCTTGGGAGGTGGCAAGTGTCCAGGAATTCATCTGTTTTTTCCATGTTTACTGGTTTATGTGAATAGAGTTGTTCGTAGTAATCTCTCATGATAGTTTGTATTTCTGTGGAATCGGTGAGGATATCCCCTTTTTCATTTTTTATTGCATCTATTTCATTCTTCTCCCTTTTTTTATTAATCTGGCTAGCGGTATATTTTGTTGATCTTTTGAAAAAAACAGCTCCTGGATTGATTGATTTTTTGAAGGGTTTTTTTGTGTCTCCATCTCCTTCAGCTCTGCTCTGATCTTAGTTATTTCTCGTCTTCTGCTAGCTTTTAAGTTTTTCTGATCATGCCCCTCTAGCTCTTTCAATTTTGATGATAGGGTGTCGATTTTAGATCTTTCCTGACTTCTCATGTGGGCATTTATTGCTGTAAATTTCCCTCCAGACACTGCTTTAAATGTGTCCCAGAGATTCTGGCATATTGTGTCTTCATTCTTGTTGGTTTCAAAGAACATCTTTATTTCTGCCTTCATTTCATTGTTTATCCCATAGACATTCAGGAGCCAGTTGTTCAGTTTGCATGAAGCTGTGCAGTTCTGAGTTCGTTTCTTATTTCTGAGTTCTAATTTGATTGCCCTGTGGTTTGAGAGATTGTTTGTTACTATTTCCATTCTTTTACATTTGCTGAGGAGTGATTTACTTCCAATTATGTGGTCAATTTTAGAGTATGTACAATGTGGTGCTGAGAAGAGTGTATATTCTGTGGATTTGGGGTGGAGATTTCTGTAGCTGTCTATTAGGTCCACTTGGTCCAGATCTGCATTCAAGTCCTGGATATCCTTGTTAATTTTCTGTCATTGATCTAATATTGACAGTGGAGTGTTAAAGTCTCCCACTATTATTGTATGGGAGTCTAAGAATCTTTGTAGGTTGTTAAGAGCTTGCTTTATGTACCTGGGTGCTCTTGCATTGGGTGTGTATATATTTAGGATTGTTAGCTCTTTTTGATGCACTGATCCTATTATGTAATGCCCTTCTTTGTCTCTTTTGATCTTTGTTGGTTTAAAGTCCATTTTATCAGACTAGGATTGCAACTCCTGCTTTCCTTTGCTCTCCATTTGCTTAATAAATCTTTCTCCATCACTTTATTTTGAGCCTATGTGTGTCCTTGCATGTGAGATGGGTTTCCTAAATACAGCACACTGATGGGTCTTGACCTTTTATCCAATTCGCCAGTCTGTGTCTTTTGACTGGGGCACTTAGCCCATTTACATTTAAGGTTAATATTGTTGTGTGTGAATTTGATCCTGCCATTTTGATGCTAGCTGGATGTTTTGCCCATTAGTTGACACATTTTTTTCATTGTGTTGATGGTCTTTACCATTTGGTACATTTTTGGCGTGGCTGGTACTGGTTGTTCCTTTCCTTGTTTAGTGCTTCTTTCAGGAGCTCTTGTAAGGCAGGCCTGGTGGTGACAGAATCTCTCAGCAATTGCTTGTCCATAAAGGGTTTTCTTTCTCCTTCGCTTATGTAGCTTAGTTTGGCTGGATATGAAATTCTAGGTTGAAAGTTCTTTTCTTTAAGGATGTTGAATATTGGCCCCCACTCTCTTCTGGCTTGTAGGGTGTCTGCCGAGAGATCTGCTGTGAGTCTGATGGGCTTCCCTCTGTGGGTAACCCAGCCTTTCTCTCTGGCTGCCAGTAGCATTTTTTCCTTCATTTCACCCCTAGTGAATCTGATGATTATGTTGCTCTTCTTGAGGAGTATCTTTGTGGTGTTCTGTTTATTTCCTGGACTTGAATGGTGGCCTGGTTTGCTAGGTTGGGATAGTTCTCCTAAATAATATCCTGAAGAGTGTTTTCCAGCTTGGACTCATTCTCTCAGTCACATTCAGGTACACCTATGAGGCGTACTTTAGGTCTTTTCACATAATCCCATATTTCTTGGAGGTTTTGTTCACTTCTTTTCACTCTTTTTTCTCTATTCTTGCCTTCTCATTTTATTTCATTGAGTTTATCTTCAATCTCTGATATCCTTTCTTCCCCTTGACAGATTCAGCTACAGATACTTGTGCATGCTTCACAAAGTTCTTATGCTGTGTTTTTCAGCTCCATCAAGTAGTTTATATTCTTCTCTAAGCTGTTTATTCTAGTTAGCATCTCATCTAACCTTTTTTCTAGGTTCTTAGTTTCTTTGCACTGGGTTAGCACATGTTCTTTTAGCTCTGAGAAGTTTGTTATTACCCACGTTCTGAAGCCTGTTTCTGTCAATTCATCAGATTCCCTCTCCATCCATCTTTGATCCCTAGCTGTTGAGGAGTTGTGATCCTTCGGAGGAGGAGAGGCGTTCTGGTATTTGGTGTTTTCATCCTTTTTGGGCTGGTTTCTTCCCATCTTAGTGGCTTTATCTACCTGTGGTCTTTGTAGTTAGTGACTTTCAGATGAGGTCTCTGAGTGGACATCCTTTTTGTTGATGATGAAGTTATTTCTTTCTGTTTCTTAGTTTTACTTCTTACAATCAGGCCCCTCTGCTGTAGGACCGCTGGAAGTCCACTCCAGACCCAGCTTTCCTGGGGATCACCTGCATGGGCTGCAGAACAGTAAGGGTTGCTGCTGGTTTCTTCTTCTGTTATCTTCATCCCAGAAGGGTACCTGCCAGATTTTGGCCTGAGCTCTCCTGTATGAGGTGTCTCTTTTTGTATATGGGGGTCAGGGAGCTGCTTGAGGAGACAGTCTGTCCCTTATAGGAGCTCAAGTGCTATGCTGGGAGCTCCATTATTCCATGCAGAGATGCTGGACATGTACTTTTAAGTCTGCTGCAGTGGAACTCATAACCACCTCTTTTCCCAGGTGCTCTGTCCTAGCAAGGTCAGCTTTATTTATAAGTTCATCATACTGCTGCCTTTTTTCATAGATGCCCTGCCCTGCATGGAGTAGTCTAGTCACAGTTTGCCAGCAGAGGCATTGCTGAGCGGCTGCAGGCTCTGCCCCACTGCTGTGTGAACTGCCTCAGTAGTGGCAGACTGCCTTGGTAGTGGTGGTTGCCCTTCCCCCCACTGAGCTGGGCCATCCCGTGTCCAGCTATACTTGCTGCAAAACTCTCAATCCAAGCATTTCAGATTGCTTGTTTTGTGAGGGTGGTACCCACTGAGCCAGATCGCCTGGCTCCCTGTCTCTGCCCCGTCCCTTTCAGTTGAATGGGCAGCTCTGTCTCCCAGGCATTGCAGGAGCAGTTGAAATGGCCTCCCAGATTTGTGTGAGTTTCTGTGTGCCAACCCAGCACCAGCTGAAACTGCTGTGATGAAAACTCATGGTGCTTTTTGGCCCAGGAATCTCCTGGTCTGTGGGCAGTGAAAATTTGTTTGGAAATGCAGTGGGCACTCACCCTCTGCATTGTTCTTGCTGGGAACTGCACTCTGGAGCTGTTCCTATTTGGC
>NW_016107356.1:5994982-6006494 GCF_001604975.1 Cebus imitator
TTTTTTTGAGACAGTCTTGTTCTATTGCCCACACTGGAGTGCAGCGGCACAACCTCTGCCCACTACAACCTCTGCCTCCTGGGTTCAAGCGATTCTCCTGCCTCAGCCTCCCAAGCAGCTGGCATTACAGCGGTGCACCACCATGCCCAGCTAATTTTTGTATTTTTACGAGAGATGGGGTTTCACCATGTTAGCCAGTCTTATCTTGAACTCCTGGCCTCAAGTGATCCACCTGCCTCAGCTTCCCAAAACATTGGGATTACAGGCATGAGCCACTGTGCCTGGCCAATATTACTTTTTTTAGGTTGCTAATCTGGCCATCTTTGATTAAAAGTGAGGTCAATAAATAAAATGTTCCAATCAAATTATGTAACATAATTTTTCAGTAATCTTATGGGAACCCTACCCACTAGCAAAACTGGCATCCAGGGCAATTAGTCATTCTTTTTTATTTATTTTGGGAGAAGGGGGAGAAATGGGGGGACTTGTTCCCACAAACAACCATGAGCTACATGACTTCCTTATTGTTTCCACTTCAAGACCAGTCCACTGGTTACAAAGGCGGATAGAGACAGGGGCACTCCCAGGGGCCCAGGGCCACTGTTACAGGCTGAATTGCTCCCCACCACCATTAAATTCACTGCTGAAATCCTAACCCCCAAGACCTCAGAATGTGAGCTTATTTGGAAACAGAGTTGTCGCAGATGTAATGAGTTAAGAAGAGATCATGCTGACACAGGGTGGTCCCCGTCCCCTACCCCAATATGACTGGACTTCTTGTAAAAAAAAAAAAACAGAATGCTATGTGAAAAGACAAACACATAGAGAGAAGGCGACGTGAAGACACAGGGAAGAAGTGTCCATCTGCAGGCCAGGGGATGCCTTCTTGAGACCACCAGCTGCTAGGAGAGAGGCCTGGAAGAGATTCCCCCTCGTGACCCGCAGAAGGAACCCACCCTACTGACACCTTGATCTTGGACTTCCAGCCCCAGAACCATGAGACTATAAATATCTGTTTTCTAAGCCCCTCGGTCTTTCCTGTCCTGGCAGCTCCAGGAAACTAAGGCAGCCCCATAGGACTTTCACAAGCCCCAGGTACTTTTGTCTTTGTGGGCCTCATTCTCCATAAAAAACACCCAGAATGGCTCCGCAACTGTGTTGGTATAGAGGCAAATAAAATCCAGGCTGGAGCATGAAAGTGATTCATTTTCACTTCTGATTTTAAAATAAATGAAAACATTTTCATGGGTCTCTAAAAGTCACACAGGCCCATGGCTCTGTGCCTTCCAGACCTCACAGTGAAGTCCACCTTGTAGGAACAGTCACTGAGTTCTCCCGACTGGGCCAGGCACTTCCCCGGCCTTCCTCTGTCTTGGCACCACATGGAAATTACCTGTTACCATGTCTAACAGCTCTCTCTCCCCGCCCCTGGCTCACACTCCAGCAAAAAGACATGTCTCATTTATCTTTGCAGCCCTGGCACACCTTAAATACTCAAAAAATAGCTGCTGCACCAACTTGAACTGAACAGATAGAGACCTAAAGTTAGTCAAGGTCATCACCGAAACATGAAGCAAGAAAAGAGCAAAAGAAGGACGTTTTGGCAAGAATGGAGCTTTAATAGCTGGAGCCTCAGCTTCTGGTAGCAGGGTGAGGATCTGGGAGTTCAGCCCAGGAAAGTTTCTGAAACTGCAGTAAAACGAGTGTTTTATAACCAACCATTCTGTTCCATTTTTTTTCTCTCTCTCTCTCTTCATCTTTAAATTTTGTTTTTCACAGTCCAGAGTTTTGTGGGGTTAATTGATACTTATACCAGTTATACTTTGTTTTCTTCAAATGAAGGTTTCTCAAATTCTGACTTTTCCATTGAGATTTTCTAACAGTAGATTTGGCCGTTCTAGACCCAGGCTCACTTATGGTTCATGACAAGTTTATAACTCATTCTCATTTTGAGACAATTTCTACTTTTCCTGCTGACCATGCTTTATCTTTGCCATATCTCAGCATGAAAAAAAGTTCATTTCTCCACCAGAAATTCACATGAGTGAACAGGAAAACCTTTGTTAGCCCTTCTGCCACCACATAAAATTTTTAAAAAGAAAGAAACAGTCATTCTGCTGGACGCTGGGGAGAGATAAAGAAACACAAAAATGTGCAGGAAGATAAGACTTCTACATTTCTAATCATGTGTCAGAAACTTTCAGAAGAACATTCCACAAAAAACACTCAGTGGGACACTAATAGTGTCACACAAGTGGAAGATTCTAAGAACGTAAATTTGGGAGGTGCAGGATTAAAAAGGTGAAGCCAGTTTCTATAATGCAGAACTTCTCAGATCCTTGAAAATGCTAATATGCTAGATGAATCTCCATGATGCAGATCAAATAGCAGGCACTTCCTAGACTGACTTGACCATGGAATCCTCCTAGGGAGAATGGGGTACAGGGAGAAGTGTGTTGGAAAAGAGACACATGTTCCAAAAATACTCTGAAAAACACTAGCCTAGCAATGATCTGTCAAGTTTCAAAGATGAAACACCTTATTTGCACAAAAACATTTTGGCATAAGGATCATTCACTATGACTATTTGCATGGGGAATATTCACTGTGGGCTGAAGCCATCGGAGAGGGTGTCTTAACAGTAGTGTGATTTGTATTCAGGCTCAAAAAATAGCCAGATGAGCCTTTCTTAGAGTGAGAGAGAGGGGAGTGTGATGGTGTATTGGCTGGGAAAATCGCTTCAGCAAAGGAAAAAATTTACAAGCTGTGTTTGAAGAGCACCAGAATACTGGTGCAGAAGGGTTACCGTGGATGACACCAGAAAGAGGAGGAGACATGAGTGAGAAGGAGTGTTCGAATCTGACAGTGAGTGAGAATCTCATCCTGTGGAATGCATGGGAAACAAGGACTCAGCCTCAAGGGAAAGCACAGCCCACAGATACTAGAAGAGCATCACCAAATTAGGCTCCAGTGGATAAAAATGCTGCTTCCTGTCTGCTCAGCAGAGAGGGAAGGTGGTGCCAGTGAGCAGGGTGGTGCATCTGGCATCTGGTGGTGCACCATAGCATAGGGGCAAGAGCCCCAGGCACATCAGGAAACACGTTTGACACCTAGTGCTCCCATGACTTCGGATAAGCAATTTAACCGCCCAAGGACCCAATGGCCTCACCTATATAATAAAAGAAAATGACACCCTAAGGTTTTCCCACTCTAACACCCTGTCGGTCAATGATGATGTATGTGAACTTCACATCTATCCAAGGCCAGGCAGAGGTACAGGGAATGGGCATTTTGAGGCCAGACAACACACCCTATTCTCTCACTGTCAGCTTCACACAGACAGTGCTGGGCCCACAAACTGTCTCTCACAGAGATGGGGAAGGCAGCCATCCCCACCTGGGCAGCTGTGCAGCCAAATACAGCTGCATGTACAAGGGTGGGGGTCTCCTTTGCACCCAAGAGGCACAAATTCTGAAAAAAACTAAGGGACAGTATATTGGGGAACAAGAGGAATTTCAGGGGGTGTCCTTTCCCCTTCTAAAATCAGGTGATATCATGGCCGTGCTGTCTTGAATCTTAAACAACAGAATCAATCAGGTTTATGTTTTCTAATTCCTTAGCTACTTCCCAAACTGCAGAGAATCAATTAACAGTCCCTGGGTCTGTAAAATTAAGAAATTAGTGATAGCTTCATAGAGCATCAGAGTGGATTAAATGGTATAGGTAATATAAAACACAAAACTCCATGCCCCGCCCAGAGTGACAAGTCAATCAACATTCTTTGGGGTCTATGTGTGTTGCGCTCAAACCTAATCATTCCCCAGGGCGCATCGCTGACATCCTGCACCCTCTGTCTCCCACCACCTGTCTCATGTCTAATGCTGCTCCCTGCCTGCCAGTGGGACTTGGCCACAGCCACTCAGGGTTTCAGAGTTCCTTTATTCCAGTGCCAAAATGGACATCAGGAGGACTAAGAAAATGTAGGTCCATTTGAGCATCTTAAACTCTTAAACTTATAGCTGACACTGTAATTTTAGCTGAAATGCTGGAAAAAATTTGTTTTCCATTATTAGCATGATTCTTACTTACCGAGATGAAATATGGTTTCCTTTGGTTAAAAAAATATATACCCAATATGTTTTAAAAGATGAAGTCATTTTTAGTGACCTTGGTTGTTTTTTAAAACCCCTTCCTACTAACTGCTCAAGGGACAGGTTGTAATGTTGATCCATGCCACAGTGTATTTGCTTCACTTCCGGCTTCTGGCTGACCCTTTAATGGGAAAATTAATCGGGCGAGTAACATGAGTCAATTAATCAGAATGCATAGTTATTTTTATGAACTCTACTGCCAGTGCATTAATTCATGACATGTGTATCAAAAATGGGAAGAATGGCAAAAACATAAGCATAGATTGTTTATGATACATGATTCCAAAAGTCAGTCACTGTGAGTCATTCATCCATCCATTCATTCACTCAAGAAGTATTCATTAAGTACCGACCAAGAGCCAGTCACCATTCCAAGCATTGGAGGTAATTGATGAATCAAGTCAAAGAGGCACGATAGGCATGAAACGAACACTTACGCCTAGATTTATGATGAAGATGTGGACGGGGGGGACGGTGCACAAACGAGGGGCCACACCAGAGGTCCAGGCAAGGTTTTAGAGGCACCAGGTTGCCCCTAGAAGGCTGATTAGGGACTCCCTCGATGGACAGATGGGAAGAGAGGATATAGTGACAGGCGCTCAAGGTAGTAGAAATTTCCTATGAAAATGCTCTATGGCTCCAGGGAGCAGAGTGATTCAGAATAGCTAGCGTATAAGGCAGGAGATGATGAGCAGGGGTTAGATGGAGGAACAGCAGAAACTTAGAAGACCTGAGTGCCACACAAAGGGGTTGGGCTTCATCCTCAGGCAGTGCAGAATTTTTGAAGGGGCACTGTGGTTACATGTCTAAAATGTCACTCTGGAGACAGTGAGGCTGATGGGGAGAGCAAGGCTAGTAGGAAGGAGAATCACTTGGAAGCTGCTATCAAGGCTCAGGAGAGAAACAATGAGGATCTGGGCTGAGACGGTGGCACCAGGGAAAAAAAGCAGAGCACATTTCAGGAGTATTTGGCAGCACACATCAGCAGGGTTTGTTCATGGATAGAGGCGGAGTGGGAAGAAAGGCCTGGGGTGGTCACTGGAGGACAGGCAGCTCCGTCGCAGGATATTATGTTAAGGGAAAGAAGCCAGGCACAGAAAGGCAAGCATCACATGTTCTTACTTATTTGTGGGGGTTAAAAATTAAAACACATGAACTCATGGGGATGGAGGAAGGAAGGCTGGGAAGGGAAGTGGGGAGGTCGGGGGGAAGTGGGGATGGTTAACAGGTACAAAACAGAATTAGAACAAATGAACAAGACCCTGTTGTGTTTGCAAGCCACAACAGGGTGAACATAGTAAAAAAAAAAAAAAATAACCCCAATTGTACATTTTAAAATAACTAAAAGAGTATAATTGGATTATTTGTAACACAAAGGACAAATCCCTGGGGGAATGGATATCCCATTTACCCTGATGTGATTATTACACATTGCATGCCTGTATCAAAGTATCTCATGTAACCCATACATATAGACACCTACCATGTAACCGCAAAAATTAAAAATTAATTTAAAATAAATAAATAAAATAGAGGCAATTCCACCAACTCAAGTACAAGAGGGAGGATGATAACCACCAGATGCTGGAGAAAGATCACGTGCTCTGCTAAGCCATGTGGATTTCAGGGGTCTGGGTGGCACTCACAAGGCAGGTGCTCAACAGGCTGCTATGTATGTGGGTCTGAAGCTCAGGAATTAAGTCTGGGCTGGTGAAAGACATTTGGGAATCATCACTACCATCACCATGGAAAACAAGGGAGGTCATGCAACTGATTATCCGAGAGAGCCAGTGGAAAAAAAGGAGTCCAGGAAAGAGATAAGGAGCAGCCCAAGAATGATGCAGGGACATGGAGTATAAAGAGAAATGGCTTTGCACATGGAAAGAACCAGAGTACGGCAATTTCAGAATGGAAGCCCACATTGTTAAATGAAGCAAGGAGGGAGTCAGGGTGAGCCCTGAAGCATCAGTGCTTGCAAATTTCAGCTCTGATGAGCTCAACATATGGCACTGACTATCCACCATGAACAAGGAGGTGCCAGCTGATAGAAGGTGCCAGGCACAGTGGCTCACACCTATAATCCCAGCATTCTGGGGAGGCTGAGATGGGAAGATAGCTTGAGGCCAGGAGTTTTGAGACCAGCCTGGGTAATATAGCAAGGCCCCGTGTCTACAAAAAATTTAAAAATTATCCAGGTGTGATGGCATGCACCAGTAGTGTGACTCAGAAGTCTAAAGTGGGAAGGTCCTTTGAGCCTAGGAGTTGGAGGCTACAGTGACCTCTGTTCGTGCCACTGCACTCCAGCCTGGGTGACAGAGTGAGACCCAACTTAAAAGAAGAAAAGAGAGTGAGAGAGAAAACCCAGTGGCTCTCAAACTTGAATGTGTGTCAGAAATACCCGAAAGGTTTATTTAATTACAGGTTCGTGGGTCCACCTCAGAGATTTTGATATAGTCGGAGATACCAGGAGCTGCACGCTTCACAAGCACCCAAGGGTTTCTCTGAGGACAGTTAGGAAATCCACATTTAGAAACACTGTGAAAGTGCTGCCCTTATGTCAAAACTGGGGACTTTTCTTAAAAGTATGTCCCAGAAGTCCCTAGTATCAGCTTCTCTTCCACTCAGAAAAATCTAGGAGACTTTGGGATTGATTTAATCTTCCAATGACTTCAACCTTGCAGCCTTCAGTGTCCTCAAAATGCAATCAGCAGTTCTCATTGCTAGAAGAACAACCTGGGTGTTTAAGAAAATATATCTGCAGTTTTCTGCTGATTCAGGCCCCCAGAGATGGAGCCCAGCAATCCAGAAATTCCTGAAGTCTTCCCAGTAGATTCTATGGTTCAGCCAGGTTTGGAAACAACTGAATAGATCATCTCTAATCCAATGTCAATCCCTAAGAGTCCATGCCTTCAATGAGCATCTGCAAGAGGAATTGTGTTTGGGTTGCCAAAATAAGGCCCTAATAAACCTCCCTGTCAAAAAGGAAGTTTAAGATTCCTTGATGTCAGCAGAGCCTGCAATAGAAACTTTCGTCCAACTGTGAGTTTTCAGAGTAAATATTATTACAATGATGTAGAATTTTAGCTGGCCTGATTAATTATTCAGTGGCAGCACTTCAATGGGTTGTGGGCCTAACATAAGCACTTTGTTCTGTCACTGTTACTCTCAAGTTCAACAGCCTCCTCAAATCAGTCAGTGAGGATTTAGCATTGTTGTTACAACAACAAGAGGAACCTGGGGAAGAATGAGTCCTTTAGTCAGCTCTAAAGTAGAAAACTTCAGTAAGCATATATTTAAGTCAGTGCCAAACGATAGATTATCTGGCTAATAAGGATTATCGAGGGAAGTGAGATGCCTAATAAGTAGCATAAATGAGACTATCATTTTAAAAGTCCCATTTCATCAGAGGTAAAGGTTCCAGATGTACAGGTTGCGCTCCCTACCCTTTGCTTCTCTCTTGCTGTGCTGATCTCCATCCAGCGCTAGCACTGGCCTGTGCCCTCAGCCCAGGCTTTGCTGAAAAAGAAGAGGAATGGAGGGGCAGGGGGCACATGGCAGATGTTGCTTCCTCTTATAACAACCCCAGGGAGGCTACATGGTAGTACACATTAGCAGGATTTGTTCATGGATAGAGGTGGAGTGAGAATAAAGGCCTGGGGTGGTCACTAGAGGAAAGGCAGCTCCTTCGGAGGACATTAAGTGAAATAAGCCAGGCACAGAAAGGCAAACATCGCATGTTCTCACTCATTTGTGGGAACTAAACATTGAAACACTTGAACTCATGAAGATGGGGAGTAGACGGTTACCTCTGGTTACCAGAGGCCGGGAAGGGCAGTAGGGAAGCTGGGGGAGTGGGGATGGGGAGTGGGCACAAAAACTAGTTAGAACAAACGAGTAAGACCTGGTATTCGCAAACACAATAGGGTGAAAATAGTCAAAAATGACTTAATTTTACTTTTTAAATAGCTAAAAGAGCATAATTGGATTTGTGACACAAAGATAAATCCTTGAGGGAATGGATAACCCATTGACCCTGATGTGATTATTACACATTGCA
The DNA here is from genome assembly GCF_001604975.1 of Cebus imitator. Classification (NCBI taxonomy): domain Eukaryota; kingdom Metazoa; phylum Chordata; class Mammalia; order Primates; family Cebidae; genus Cebus; species Cebus imitator. Next base: position 6,003,191 of record NW_016107356.1, read on the forward strand.
TGCCTGTATCAGTATATCTCATGTAACCCATACATATAGACACCTACAGCTTCCTACAAAACAGAGGAGAATTCCTTTGTTTAAAAACCTCAGTAGGATTCCCAGTACCTACATAATAACCCCAAATTGTTTGGAGAGGTCAGCAAAAGCGTTTTCCATCCAGCCTCCTACCCACCCTTTCCTCCCCTCTCTCCCCACACCCCTACACACCCTCCATTCCACGAACAGTCAAATTCCACTTTTCACAACTCAGGGCCTTTCTCTGCATGTTCTGATGCCTCCAGAGCAGCACACTTCCTGCTCCCTTTCCTCACCTGGCAAACATCTCTCCGGTGCGGAGGACACCCTGGATGACTCTAAACATAGTTGATCCACCCTTGGTGCTCTGGAGCTCTTTGCTTAAGCTCCTTTAACGTTAAATACTGTGCAAAACTATTGCTTCTCTAACTGCCCATCCAACTCTTCCACTGGGGCATGAGTTGCTCAAGGCCAAGCCCATGGTAGATTCTCAAAAACATCTGTTGGATGGATAGAAAGAAGGAAGGAAGAGAGGGAGGAAAGGAGGAGGGAGGAAAAAAGGATGGAAGGATGGGGGAGGGAAGGGAGAAGGATAAGTGGAAGAAAAGACAGAAAACGGAAAGGAAAAGAAGGAGGAGAAAGATGACCTGGACTGGTGTCAGGAGACTTATATTTCTCCATCTACTGATACAACAAGCATTCACTGGAAGTAACTATTAAGTTCAAGGCAATGTGCTAGGCATACTGAGATAAATAAGACATACCTTTGACCTCCACTTAAGGGCCGAGATAAATAAGAGCTCATAAAGAAGAAATTAGATAAGCAAGTAGATAATTACATTAAAGACTATGAAGTCCAACAGAGGTACCTGCAAGGTGCTGTGATATCACAGAGAAGAATTAGCCACATAGTCCAGGAGAGTTGAATTGAAAGCTGAATCCTAAAGCACAAATGGGATTGAAAGCAATTTACATTTCCAGTAGAGGGTCAGAGCGTGCAAAGGCATGAAAATAAAGAAAACCCTGAACAAATCATCAAAAAAAGAATGCTGAAGGTATATGTTAGCTAGCAGGTAGGAGAGGGGAGGCTGGGGAGAGAAGCAGAGTATGGCCATGAAGGTGTCTAGAGGAATGTGGACCTGCGCATAGCCAGAGAGGAAGCTCTACCTGAACCCCAGGACTTTGCATGCACCATTCCTTTTTAGAACATTCTCAGGCTCCCTCAGCCCCATCCTGACACCCTTCAGTTATAGGTTCCAGGCACACTACCCTTTCCCATCACGATACTCATCGAAATTCATTGAACAATTCTAATATCTAGCTGCTCTAGCAAACTGGAAGGTTTACCAGGGTATTGTATCTGTCTTGTTTATCACTGTATCCTAAACACCTAGAAAGTACCTGCCATAGAGTGAGCCTTCCATAGATATTGGTTAAATGAATGGAATAAATGCATGCTTTTCTTGGCCAAATCTTTTCATCGTGGAATCTGTGAAATAATAGAGTCCCACTGGAGGTGGAAAGCTGGTTCTCAGTCAGTCTCTGACACCCAGACACGACGTGCTTCCAGCAAGACATGTCAGATCGCCAAGCCTTGGTTTTTTATTTATCAAATGGAGATATTGGCCTGAACAAATTCTAAGGATGCCTCTAACTCCTGAAGTTGATGATTTTTACCTGATAGTAACTCCAGATCCATAGTGTTCTACGGAGAGCAGTTCTTTGGTGATATAAGATGGAGAAAAGAACTCAGTGCCCTTCACTTCTAGGACTGTGTCCCCATTGAGTTTGTCCTGAGAAAAACAGGTACCAAGTCCCCTCTTGACGTTATTAGATGTGAAAACATAGTCAGAGATGAAAGGAAAGGTCACCTGTCCTGGGCAAATAAGCTTTCTTTCAGTAAGTCCTCAGGAGATGGATGTGGAGAGCCCAAGGTTTTTCAATTTCAAGTTTAAAAGACCCAGAAAGCGACACTATCCCTAAAGCCAAACCCAGGAGATGGACTCGAGGTGCCTCCAAAGGCAAAGGCCATGTGGTCTGCTCCATGCCCAGGAGATTCAGGGGCTGGAAACAAATGAAAGCCATGATTAAAGTAATTTCATCTATGTGTTTCCAGAGATTAATTATACTTATTGCATCTGACACCAGTCAGGGATAGCAAACATCTTTTGTGAGCCTTACAACAAAAGTTAAAAGGCACTACTCGTAATGGCTGATTTTGCTTTATTATATCTGACTCAAAGCCAAAGGCAGACAGCACTTAGGGCTGTCTGCGGACATTCATGTTTGAATGCAACACAGACAGCTTCCCTCTCTGGCTTCCCACCGGTACCCACACATGCTGCCCTCCCCCTCTCAGTATGTATGCGAGTGGTTGTGGAATGAGAGGCAGTTAAAAGCTCCAGAGTTTATTGTGCAGCCACCATATCCCAAGCACATTGCTAGTCACTGGCACTGCTGGATCCTCATGGGTGGGTAAGACACGAGCCCTTGCCCTTTAGGGATGCACAGGCCTGGAAGGCAGCCCACCAAACATTACCCTGTAAAGGCAGTATTACGTGCCATAAGACAGGTCCTTCCAGCCAGGTAAGAGAAGAAGACCCCATGTCTCAAAAAAAAAAAAAAAATACCCAGCAGCCACTGGTCAAAGTGGCTTAACCTGAACATCACCCTCTGGTCAAAGATGGGGCAATCTGAACTCTCATAAAGAGGAGAATTGCAATGGATTAAAACTGATCAAGTAAGTTGAAATCCATGAGTTCACAAAGATATTTTTTCAAACCTACTTGATAAGGTTTTGAAAATCAACAGCATTATCTTGAAAACTTAGTAAATACAAGGAAAATGTAAATGTAACTTTACCCTGTAAAGGCAGTATTATGTGCCAAAAGACATATAGCGTAAGAGTGGGATGAGGATACCAAGAAGGAAAAAGGGAGCTCTAATTGGGAAAAATCAGAAAAGAAGGGTGGCATGTGAAGTGAGCCAGCTAAGAAGAGGTTATGTCTTAGGCAGCCACAAATGTGCCAAGGACAGCCAGCAAAGGTGGGAAACTGAGGAGGGTAGGGCATGTTCAGGTAGGGCTTAAGATGACATGTGCTCATGTGGGGAAATGGCACACAGTGGGACAGGACCAAGGAAGCACGTGGCTGATGCCTTTGAATAGTACCCAAAGAGTGAGCATCTGTTTGATAGTAAGGAGCATTCATGACCTTGAGCACAGGAGCAAGGTGCAAAAAACCACACTCTGAGTGGGTTAGTGAAGGAGTGGTGTGAGGTACCCAGG
>NW_016107356.1:6012363-6015678 GCF_001604975.1 Cebus imitator
GGCCATCTTGGATCCACCCCTCGGCCAGCAGGACTTTTAAGAAATTCCCTTCAATGGCTAGGTCGAGAACCACTGCTCCAGAACATAGGCACACCTGGTGCTAGGGTCTGTAGTATTGCTTCAGTGCTACCAAAATTAACATGGTGGGCTTGGTAAGTGTTAATCAGCTGCCCTGAGAACCTATCACATGTCCATAGATAAATGCAGCTCCAAGCCCATGCCTTATAAACAACCTTTGAAGACAACCCATTTGTGAGCTATATACTGCCTTCCAAATGATGAAGATTTGCTTCATATCTTTAAGGGGTGTTTCCACTTTTAAAGAGAACTTGCAATCCATTAGAAAACATGGAAAAATTTTAGACAAAGGATCCAGAAATTCCATGCATGGAAGTATTTATATCCACTTGTTACCATGACATCAGGACAGGAACATAACTCACCACAGAGGTCCCCCAGGCTACACAGCAGCCTGACTATAGGAGCCTTACACACATAGACACACAAAATGGTGTGTCTTTAAAATCCATAAAGTCTTCGCAGAGTTAATTTTACTGGAAAATTGTTCTCTCTTTTTAGAACATTAGTCCCTAAGGGCAGATTACAGGGAGAAAAAAACTGTTTTTATAAACTTGCCTAAGAAAATTATTACACCCCAAAGTCCATCATGGTTATGAAATTCCATTGCATCTGTCTCTTGTTTATTTACTTTGAAACCAACATTCTAAATCTACTTGGGATACTCAATGCAAAATAATAGTAGTTCTGTTTATTTTTATTTGGCTTTTAAGGAAAAAAGTAGGGGAAGAAGAGGGATGAGGTCTCAGTTAATGATCAAGAAAATATGGCAGAAGTTGACATCTACCCGAGACAAATTAAGACTGAATCTTCGTATCCCTTCATTATCAATGAATCCTTTCTTCTTACCAAATAAGACATATATATCTTTCTGGATTCATAATTAATATCCCATATTAATTAGGCTCATGACTGTAATCCCAGCACATTGGGAGGCTGAGGCAGGAGGATCACTTGAGCTCAGAAGTTTGGGATGAGCCTAGGCAACACAGGGAGACCCTGGATCTACAAAAAATTAAAATAAAAAATTTACTAGCTACCTAAGTAGGTAGCACATCTGTAGTCCTAACTACTTAGGAGGCTGAGGCAGGAGGATTGCTTGAGACCAGGAGATCAAAGCTACAGTGAGCCAAAATTGTGCCACTGCACTCTAGCCAGGATGAGAGAACAAGACCCCATGCCTAAAAAAAAAAAAAAATGCCCAACGGCCACTGGTAAAAGTGGCTCAACCTGAACATCACCCTCTGGTCAAAGATGGGGAATATGAACTCTCATAAAGAGGAGAATTGCAATGGATTAAAACTGATCAAATAAATTTAAATCCATAAGTTCACAAAGATATTTTTTCAAACCTACTTGATAAGCTTTTGAAAATCAACAGGATTATCTTGAAAACTTTGTACGTAAATATAACGAAAATGTAAAACATTTATTTTAGATACCTCTATGGACTAGTAAATTAAAGGAAGAATTTTCTGATCAAATCATTACAGCTAATAAATGAAAGCAGAGTTGCAGAATCAGAACATCACCATTCTGTACTCTACAGTGAATGAATGGATCTAGGCAATGTACATCACATCTGCCAATATCAAAAATAAGGGGCCATCAGGCATGTGAAAGAACAGAGCCCACCTACAATCCGCCCAGGGGACTGAACCTGAGGCCGCTGAAGTTTCTCGATCCAGCTACCAACTTCTAGGAGGCAGAAAACAGAGGAGCATGTTAGCCTGCACCATGAATGCCCAATCAGCAAAATCCAGATTGAGAAACACTCAGATGGCCCAGGTTCTTCAATACATAACTGTAATAAAAATAAATGGAGGAAAGCCTGTAAGAGAGAGCAGACAGACAGCAAGGTATATATAAAATTACATATTAAAATTTTATACACACATATAGGCTTTTTTAGTGGGAAAAACTACAGCATTTAGAGCTACATGTTTTTAATTAATCCAAAAAGATGAAAAGGATTTATTAACTTAATAACCAGGGTAGTGATTACTTTGGGCAAAAGCAAGGGCATTTCTAGAGTAACTGGAAAAGTTCTAGTACAATAAAATGGCTTAAAAATAGAGGAGAAATGCCAGATGTAGGTGACGGGGGGATGGAGGCAGCAAACCACATTGCCATGTGTGTACGTATGCAATAATCCTGCATGATCTGCACATGTACCCCAGAACCTAAAGTACAATTTTTAAAAAGTAAAAAAAATAGTTATTTTTAAAAGATTTTTCAGAAGAGGGAATCCATTACAATTAGGGATACGACATGGCGAAACCCTTATGATAGACATCTGTGAAAAGAAACATCTAGAAGTCTTGAAACTTTCCTGCCAAACCACCAATTCTGAATGGTGGGTGGCACTGAGGGGTCGGCCAGGAGTAAGATGGGGAGAGAACCAGGAGATCAGTACAGGAGCAGGTTCACATTTTGTTCAATATATTTTTGTTCTGTTTATATTTTTACAAGCAACTTTTCATGTATTATTCATATAAATTAAATGACTCAATCAATCTAGGAGTGAGTAAGCTATCAAATGCCCAAGCAAGCAAGCGAGTGAGTGAGTGAGCAAGCAAATGAACGGAGAAAGAAAAAAGTATCCCAGTATCATAGGCAGTTCCTAATAGTAAAGTCTTCATAAAATCATATACAATAAACTACAAAGAAAAAAACAGATCATGCAAAATCTGGTCAACCCAGATATTTTAGAGCCTGCGTATTTGAAGACACTTAAGTCCCTAGTCACAAAGTCAATGAGATTATGTGCTAAAACTTTCTAAATGAAAATTTTACAAGGTAACTTGTTGATCAACCACTCAAATATAAATCAGAACTAGATGCCATCTTACATGATCCCCGTGCTCACCCTAATACCATCCTGCCTGCCCTCCAGGAGCCTCCAATCATGAGATCCTAACTAAGAAGTCTTGCTGCCCAGGCTGGGCACAGGGACTTCTACCTGTAATCTCAGCACTTTGGGAGGCCTTCAAAGGAGGATCCCTTGAAGGCAAAAGTTAAGACCAGCCCTGGCAACATCAGAAGACCCTGTTACTATTAAAAAAAATCAAAATTAGCCAGGTGTGGTGGTATGTACCTGTGGTCCCAGCTACTTGGGAGGCTGAGGTGGGAGGATCAACTGAGCCTAGGAGATTGAATCTTCAGTAAGTTGTGATCATGCCATTACTCCCTGGCCTGGGTGACACAGCAAACCCATCTAGGAAAAAAAAAAAAAAA
>NW_016107356.1:6016172-6035567 GCF_001604975.1 Cebus imitator
AAAAAAAAAAAAAAAAAAAAAAAAAAAAACAGAACCAAAGCCTCTAACTCACTTATCACCCAGTGTCCAAACTCAGGATAGAGCAGCATTCTTTCAAAGTTGACGCAATTGAAAACAAAACAAAAAAACAGAAGCAACTCTACCTCCCACCAAAAATCATATGTAACTCTGAGAATCCAAGTTTTCAGATGCTTGTCGGAGGGAGAATGTGTTGCTTAACTTCTCTCAGCCTTAGTCAGGCTCCTCGTCTATAAAATGGGAGGGTAAGCATCCCCTGCCTCACCAAGGAGTTATGAGGACTTCACAAAATCCTGGGAAACCCTTACTACATTGCTAGGCACATAGCAAATGCTCAGGAGATGTTTGCTGTGTGTCTGTGTGTGTGTGTGTGCGCGCGTGCGTGCGTGTGTGTTTATTGAGGCATGTTTTAACTGTATTATTTTGGGTAAAGCCTGGTGAGGTCAGACACAGAACAGGAGCGACAAACTGGAAAGAGTTTTACAGATTTGCTACTCACACCCCTGTAGGGAGAATGCAGTGGGTAACGCTGGGCCACTCGGGAAGTGTCGGCCAGCAGGGTATATCAGGAGGCAGAAGGATAGAGTAGGAACAGGGAAAGCACCTTCATTGAGAAGGAACAGGGAGGTGGGCGGAGGCTGGGTAAGCAGGCTTAGCATTGGCTAGTCTGAATCATGGCAGTGGACTCCAGGCCATAGGGGCTGTCCTGAGTCACCTGGTACCTGCCCCTGGAGTGATTACAGCAGGTGGATAATGGCTCCAAGTGTGAGAGCCTAACTGTATTAGTCCATTTTCGAGCTGCTGATAAAGACAAACCTGAGACTGGGTAATTTATAAAGAAGAAGGGGTTTAATGGACTCAGAGTTCCACGTGGCTGGGAGGCCTCATAATCATGGCGGAAGGTGAAAGACACAACTTACATGGTTGCAGAAAGAGAGAATGAGAACCGAGTGAAAGGAGTTTCCCCTTATAAAACCAGCATATCTAATGAGACTGATTCACTACCCCAAGAGCAGTATGAGGGAAACTGCCCCCATGATTCAATCATCTCCCACCAGGTCCCTCCCACAGCACATGGGAATTATGGGAGCTGCAATTCTAAATGAGATTTGGGTGGGGACACAGAGCCAAACCATATCATTAATACAAGAGGTAGCTGGGAATACTGACATCACCAGCTGCTCAAAAAGGGGAACTGATGGCTTCTAGCCAAGTCCTCAAAAGTGGGTCAAAGCAGCATTGTAAAAACTATATTGCAAGTGAAAGTCACACCACATAAAATCAACCATTTTAAAATTAAAAATTCAATGACACTTACTATGTTCACAATGTTGTGCAACCAACCACCACCTCTGTCTAATTCCAAAGCATTGTCATCCTCCCAAAAGAAATTCTGGACTCATTAATCAGTTACTCTCCATTCTCCCCCTGCTACACCTCCTTTCCAGCCCTGCCAGATCCTGGCAATGACCCCCAATCTGCCTTCTGTCTCTGTGGGCTTACCTATTCCGGATATATGATATAAACTCAATCATACAAAATGTGACTATCATGGGCTGAATTACGCCTCCCCAAGATTCACATGTTGAAGCTCTCAATTCCTAATGTGACCATATTGGGAGATGGGGCTTTTTAAGAGGTAATTAAGGTTACATGAGATCATAAGGGTGAGGCCCTCATCCAATAGAAGTGGTGTCCTTATCAGAAGAGGAACACACGCCAGGGATGTGAGTGCACAGAGGAAAGGCCATGTGAGATCACGACAAAAAGGCAGCCATCTGCACACCAAGGAGAGAGGCCTTGGGAGAAAACTAACCTGCCAACACCTTGATCTTAAACTTCTAATCTCTAGAACTGGGAGAAATCAATTTCTCTTCTTCAAGCTGCCCAGTCTGTAATATTTCATTATGGCAGCCTGAGCAGATTAACACAGTGGCCTTTTGTGTCACATAGCATAAAGTTTTTAATGCATTCTAGGAGGTATCAGTACTTCATACCTTTTTCGTGACTGAATAATATTCCATTCTACGTATATACCACAATTTTTTTTACCCATTCATCCATTAATGGATATTTGGGTTATTTCTACCTTTTGGGTATTGTGAATAATGCTACCATGAACATTCATTTCACCCATTTGTTTTAGTAACTGTTGTTAATTCTTTTAAGTACACAGGAATAAACTGGCTGGGCCATATGGCAATTCTATATTTAACTTTTCAGGAACCAAAAAACTGTTGTTATTTTTAGAGCATTCACTTCAGTGTCTATCACGTACAGGCCCTGTTTCAGAGTGGGTGGAAATATCTATGAGCCATCACCCCTGCCCTACTGCCCCTGTAGGTTCTCACTGTCTATGAGAACTATTCCACCAAAAGAAAAGCAGTAGCTATAACTTTCTATGGGATCTTAGTTTTATTCAAAACAAGTACCTAGGCAAACTCATGACAATTGAACCTCGAATGTCAAAGTAACCTTTAAATATTTATATTTCAAATGTTTGTGGATAAATATACCTATTTGCTTAATTAATGCTGACATCCTTTAAGTGGGCCAAACTTGATCTTCTATAGTATCAAATTAACGAAATATATTTCTAGGACTCCAATCACACACATGCATGCATGAATGGATGCAAAATGGCAGAAAGGTCAGAGAGACAAAGGATGGCAAGCTGGAGAGGCATCAATTAACAGTCCACAGAAACACGGACAGGAAGAAAACATAGTAGACCTCGGAGAACATAAGCCAGGGCAGAGATTCAAAGAGGAGAACAACACAAGAATGCCAGGGTGCAGAGAGGATCTACCAGCTACGGAAGGAGGCTGGGTTAAGAGATGACAGAGGAATGTTAGTTTCATGCCCTTGCCAATATCTTTCATGGCTAATTACACCCTGACAGCCTATAAATTCCTCTAATAGTTTTCACTGGAGAAACTATTCTTCTACCCACTCCTACAAATATGAAGCAGCATAGCTGGTCCAGACTAGCTTCCAGAATCACCCAAGTGGCACTGATTATCAATGGTGGGTGTGGACAATGGAGAAAACAAGAAGGCATTCTTCTGAGAGCCCTTTTGCCAAAAATCGCCATGTATGGTAAATACCAGATTCCACACATCAAGTGTCCTTATTTTCTAACTGAAAGAAATAACCAAGGAGTTTCTGTCTTTCTCAGTCTCTCTGTTTTCTCTCTCTCCTCACTCTCCCCACTCTCCCCAACCCCTACATCAGGATCCATGCAACAGCTAACCTCACTAACCAATCAACTCTCAAAGTCTATTTTTCAGAGATATGGGATTTCACCTTCTCACAATGAAAGGGTTGTGATTCCACATGTCAGCTAAGAGGTAAAAATTGAATGTTTCAGAGAAAATAAGGCACTTGTCTCTAACCAGCACTTTCTCTCATGGTTCCAGATGAAGAACGTAGTATTTCTGCAGTACATTTCATTTCCGGTACTTTTTACACACAGTGCGGGAAAGGAGGGAGTGGCAGTAGGCTGAAATATCACCTCCAAAACCCTAGACCACTGGTTTTCAGGTGGCTAGTCTATACCATGACTGTTTAAATAAAGTAGAAGCCAGATAAAAGCTCATTCAAAGGGACTCATTATAGAAAGAGTGTGAACTATTTATGGGGCAAAAGAAAATAATCAGGTGTACATCAAGTCCCCAAACATAAGGCTCATCTCTGCTAAGGGTGACTGACTGTGGAGTCAGGCACACCTTTCAAATTCTTATCCTGCCACTTACTACTTCCATACCGTCTGAAAGCATTAATATTCTCAATGGGAGAAATTATCTACCAAATAGGTTTAAGTGAATTAATGTCTAGCATAATCGTCAGTAATGGTGGTGGTGGAATAGTAATATGCCACTCATCAATGACCCAAGTTTTAGAGTATAACTTATGTTATAGAACTAAATCTTTCTAAAATATTAAACAGTTTGGAGACCCTTGAAAGTGTTGAAAAAGCAATGTGTTTTCACTTTTGAATGGTTTTGAAGCCTCTGCAGCTGACAGCAGGGCATTATTTACATACCACAGGAGGGTAAGCCGAGGCCCTTCCATTCCTGTGTAAGGATATCTGGGTGCCAGAGACGTGCCATCCTATAACCATACATCACCACGTCCACCACCGCTATGTCCTTTCTCGGCACAGTCTTGGAGGTGGCGTCATTTGTAGCAGGAATTTTTTCAAGACACAGAAAGTCTTCCCAAGAAGTACTGATTGAAGGCTAAAAATTATTTGTTACTTTCACGAGTAGACAGGAGTGAAGAAGGTAGAGGCTTACAACTCCTTCTCATCAGCAGAGAACTTAGACATGCGCAATAATGTTTTTACTTTGTAGATTTAGGACATCTCCCCTTGAACACAATTAATCAAACCGGGCCTGGTAAGAGAATTTTGAATGTCCAACTGCATGTTCACTGATGACTTTAAAATCTCTAACTCCAGCACAGATCTTGCCTATGAATTCCCAAACCATCAATTCCACTAGGCATCTCAAATTCCACATGTCCAAGTCTGACTTTATCATCTTCTCAAATCTTGGCCTTTCTTCCCCACCTCCTTTGAATCTCTCTCAATGCATCTTCCTGGATCTGGTCTCACTGGGCAGAAACGGGGGGGCCATCTTTGGCACCATGAATTAGTCCCCCAGAATCTGTCTTGGCCCTGTCCTAATTTCTTCCTCACAGTAACCAGAATAATCTCAAAACTCACACTTCTGTCCTAAAACCCATCTGGACTTCCCATTGTCCTTGAGTAAAGAAGAAGATCCTGAGCATGGCCTAGAACAGTCACCATACTCTAACCTCACATACTTCCCTACCGTGAGCTCTAGCCAGAGAACTTCAATTATACACCCACCCATGCCAAAGGGCCTTTACCCATCCATATTCTTCCCCTCTCAGAGGCTTTCTTTCCCCTAATTCCCTCTTCCATCTGAACAAATCCTACTTGCCGTTCAAATCTTCATACAAAAATCACTTCACAAAAAAACTGCCTTGGTCAGGTTTCTTGGTTCAATATGGTCCCAGGTACTCATGGAACTGTATTTCTTTCATTGCTCTCCTTTCAGTCTGCCTTGATTCCCTCACTGTTGTGCCCATGTGTTACTGTGTGTCCCCTGCTAGACTGTAAGGTCAGGAAGAGCAGGGACTACCTCTGGTTTGCCCACCATTATAGCCTCACTGCCAAGTCCAGTGCCTGGTAAAAAGTAGGCACTTGGTGAAAATAGATGTTGAATAAATGAGTGAATGAATGTAAAGAGGTTTATGACACATCTAATAGAAGGATGGGGGAAATTTGAGTGCAGCCTTAAAAAGAGTTCTTCTATAAGTCCAAGTACAGTGGCATGCAGCTATAGTCACTGCTCAGGAAACTGAGGCAGGAGATGGCTTCAGCCCAGGAGATCCAGGCTGTGGTATGCTATGATCATGCCCATGGGTAGGACTATACTCTAACCTGGGCAAAATAGCCAGTTCCTATCTATTTTTTTTAAAAGGGTCAACAGCAGAGGTGGAAGTACCTGGAAGAAAGAAGGAAAATGTTGCAAAACAGTCTAAAGCTATCAGGACAAAATGTAAACGTGCCAGAGAATATGAGGTAGAAATTGTACTTGTCTATAGTTTTAGAATATGAGCAAGGAGGCCAGGTGCAGTGGCTCGCGTCTGTAATCCCAGCACTTTGCGAGGCCGAGGCAGGCAGATTGCTTGAGGTCAGGAGTTCAAGACCAGCCTGGCCAATATGGCGAAACGCTGTCTCTACCAAAAACACAAAAAATTAGCCAGACGTGGTGGTGCACACTGGTAGTCCCAGCTACTCAGGAGGCTGCGGCAGGAGAAACCCTTGAACTGGGAGGTAGAGGCTGCAGCGAGCTAAGATCGCACCACAGCACTCCAGCTTGAACAACAGAGACTCCAACTCAAAAAAGAAAGAAAGAAAGAAAATGAGCAAGGAGATTTAAAAAAAAAATTCATGCATTTTATATCCCTTACGAATCATATAGCTCCATCCCCATCTTAAAACCCACCAAAAATTTTTAATGAATGAGGAGAAATAGTTCTCAGTCCTCCTTCACGGTATCCAAGGGAGTGAGACCAGGCAGAGGTTTTGTAGGTCACAAAAGCCACATCATGTTCCAAAAGGAAGATGAGCAGAGATCTATCCCACCCAGCAACAAAGAATTCCTCAGCAGAGAGCAGGACCAGGTCCGCCCCCGCCTTAGACTGCAGGAGGATGTTTGCCCAAATGCTGCCACGACTTCCACTCATGCATTTGTTTGCTTTCGGTAATTACTTGTTCATTTAAAAAGAAAAAGAAATATCTGAAAACGAACATTTCTCTTACATGTGTGCCTACGTTTCAAAGGTTTCATGGGGCATTTTGGAGGAACTGAAACTCTCGAAACAAGAGAAAAACATCGTCCTGCAGAAAAACTGGCGCCTTCCCAAACAGCTATCATTCAGCTCTTTCCAGCACAAAAAGGGAAAGTTTCTTTGTCTACCTTTAAAATTTCAACTTTAAAGTCATGTCTACAATAACCTAACATTACATTTCAAGCAGAACAACAGCATTCCAACTCCAGTGTTATAGAAAAGCAAAAAATGGTTATGTGGCTGCTTTCTCTTGCCCCAGCTCATAAGATTGAGAAAATGTTTGAAAAGTAAATCCCATGAATTACAGGTGGTGGTGTCGCATATCCAACCTTCTCTTATCCCACCTGTGTTACTCCGGCTTCTCTACCTGAGCTACCTCCAAGCCAACACAGAGCCCTTTTCTTCTAAATTTTCTAAACTTTCATCTTTACCTCTCTGACATTTTCTTGCCTTGGCAGAATTCCTAAAGCTTTCAGGGTGGGTAACAAACAGTAGGTGTCAGCCTAAGGGTTAAGAATTCATGCTCCCAGATGATAATCATCAGTAGATTGTTCTGGAAAATTAAATACACCTGGGCCAAGTTTCTTAAGGCTGTAATCTTTGGAGGTGTTTCAATTTATTTTTTTATTAAAAAAAAAGAAGAAGAAACAGTTCAAGAATGTGAACTTCATTTCTCACATATATTTTCCTAAGTTGCTTTTCTTTCCTTTTTTTTTTTTGATATTTCACTATGTGTTTTGGCTTTGCCCCCAGATTTTTACCTACCCTTGTCCTCTCCATCATATGAAACACGTTCTTGCATTTCTCATCTTAGCAAGGGCATCAAATGGCAAAAGAAACTGTTCACTCCAGAAGTCCTCAAGGCACTATCATTAGATTCAGGCTTGTCTATCTACACAGACTTCCAGAGGCAGGGACAAACAGCACACAGCTCACTTGGTTTGTGGGCATTCATTCAGAGATGCTCCCTTAGTGCCTACTATGCACCAAATATTGTGCTTGCAGTGAAGCTCCAAGAAGCTACTGAGAATATTCTAGTTCTCCAGGAATTCCCCTCTGTTGTGAATGATGGACTAGTAGAGAAGTAGCCACAGCCTGTACCAGAAGAACAGACACTTGTTGTAGAAGGAAGGTCGAGAATACTGCTTGTGATGTGGCTACCGCTTCACCAGATAGTGAAAGTGTCTAACAACCATTCCAGAGAGAAAGACCAGCAGAGACAACAGAAACATAGAAGTACAGAGGGTGATGGAGACACAGGTGTTTCTAGGAGCCCACAGGAAGAGTGGCAAAAATGAGGCCTAGAAAGGTCTGTTGAAAATAGATTATAATGGGAGAAAAATTTTGCCATCTATCCGTCTGACAAAGGTCTAGTATCCAGAATCTACAAGTAACTTAAGTTTACAAGAAAAAAACAACCCCATCAAAAAGTGGGGTGATATCAACAGACACTTCTCAAAAGAACACATTTATGCAGCCAGCAAACATATGGGAAAAAAAGCTCATCATCACTGGTCATTAGAGAAATGCAAATCAAAACCACAGTGAGAGACCATCTCATGCCAGTTAGAATGGCAATCATTAAAAAGTCAGAAAACAACAGAGCTGGTGAGGATGTGGAGAAATGGGAACACTTTTATACTGTTGCTAGAAGTGTAAATTAGTTCAACCATTGTGGAAGACAATGTGGCGATTTCTCAAGGATCTAGAACTAGAAATACCATTTGACCCAGCAATCCCATTACTGGGTATATACTCAAAAGATTAAAAATCATTTTACTATAAAAGCACATGTACATGTATGTTTATTGTGGCACTATTTACAATAGCAAAGACTTGAAACCAACCCAAATGCCCATCAATGATAGACTGGATAAAGAAAATGTGGCACATATACACCATGGAATATTATGCAGCCATAAAAAAGAATGTGTTCATGTCCTTTGCAGGGACATGAATGAAGATGGAAACCATCATCCTCAGCAAACTAACACTGGAAAAGAAAACCAAATACTGCGTGTTCTCACTCATAAGTGGGAATTGAACAATGAAAACACATGGATTCAGGGAGGGGAACATCTCACACGAGGCCCTGTTGGATGATGAGGGGAAAGCAGAGGGAGAGCATTACAACCTGTTGCATGCGGGGCTTAAAACCTAGATGACAGATAGGTGCAGCAAACCACCGTGGCACATATATACCTATGTAACAAACCAGCATGTTCAGCACATGTATCCCAGAACTTAAAGTAAAATTTAAAAAGAGAAAATAGATTATGAGTGTTTTAGGGTGTCATGCTAAGGAGGTCGGATTTATCCTGCATTAAGAAGCCAAAATACAAGGTGAGTTTTCCAGCTAGCAAGGGGTTCAACCAGGAGCTCTACTGGAAAACATAATGTACTGTTCTTCTCCTGTGGCTAGAGAAGTGTGGGTTGGGAGAGCAGAGAGCGGGGAGAAATCTCTTCCAACTGATGGCAGCGTGGGGAAGATTTCATAAAGAAGGTGGCCTTTGAGCAACACCTTGAAGGATGAGCAGAGCTGAGCCCATGAGAGACAGTGGTGAGGAAGGGTGCTCAGCTGAGAGCAGAGGCACAGGTTGGTGAGCGGGCATGACTTACTCAGGAAGGAGCCTGGGGTCTTTTAGGGTTGGCCCGTAGCTGTTGGAGGTTTGGAGCAGGAGAAAAGCTGGAAAGTTACCTGAGATCCCACCGCGGAGGCCTTTGAATGCCTTGTTAAGGATGTTGTCCCGAAGGTAACAGGAAATCTGCAGGATTCGGATTTAGAAGTTAACTCTGGCAATAGGGATTGGATAAGGATTGAGACTGGGCAAGGACACCAATCCAGAGGCCACTGCAAAAAAGAAAAAAAGCAGGCAAGGGCCTGTGGCTGAGGCTGGGTGTGCTGGTGGGGCATGCTGCCCAGCCTCCCTTGCAGCTGGGTGTGGCCCTGAGGTGGGAGGTGAGCACGAGGTAGGTCTGATTGCCAGACCTACCCATCAAAGCTCCCAGACAACCTCTTCATTACCTTCTTCCTTCCAGCTGGCAGGCATAAAGCTGACCTCAGGGTGGCCCTGGAAGCCCAATACACACAGCTCAGCCTTCAGCAGCCTGAATCCCTGAATGACTGCATGGACAGGGCCACACTGGTGACCAGCTGACTCGCCCAGTACTGTTACATGACCAAAACCTAACCTTCTATTGGGGTGTGCCATTTTTTACTTTGGGATCTATTTATTGTACCAGCAACATACACCCTTCCTAACAATGGCCTCAGAGGGTGGCAGTGGAGATGGAAAGAGACTGATAAAAGACATCGTACAGGTTAGTCCTCAAGACTTGGCTACTGATTTTATGTGCAAGGTGACAGTAAAGAGTCAAACATGGCGCCAACATTTCCACCCTGGGTGAAGGGGCAGGTGGTGAAGCCATTAATCTGAAAGAATGACCATGAAGGAGAAGGCTTAGAGGAAGGCAATGAGATTCACCTGGGGCCTGCAGAGTTGGGGCATCTGTGGGGAGACTGGGGTGGGGCCGTGCAGGGAGCAGTTAGGACTACAGGCGTGAAGCCTAATCATAGAGGCCAGTAAAGCTGCCCAGTCGCCTCCAGAGCAGCCCAGTCTGCCAGGAAAGCCTCCCTTTGTACTTCCCTCACACTACAAGAAAATGTAGCAAATGTCAAAGACACACAGATTATTTTAATTAATTATTTAAAATATCATTGGCAACAATAGGCGAACTCTGAATGAGTTACAGGTGATGAATTATTCTGGGTTTTAAAAGTCCCCACTCTGCCCCTCACTAGCATAGCTGGAAGCTTGGTCTCTCAGGGCCTCTGTTTTCTCCTCGCATAAAATGAATGCCTCTGTCCTTGCTGTGTGGCTTGGAGGAATAAATGGGGTGATACAGTCACCAGCCCATTACACAGGGCTCAGATAGTCACCGGTATGTGATTACCGTAAGCCATTCTTCTGATGATGATAACCACAGCTGACACTGATGGAATTATTCTTAGTATTCTACCTGACCTACCCATTTAATCTTGATAACTCCTGTAGGTAAGTACCCCCATTTTCCCCACTCTGTAGATGAGGAAATAGACTAGAAAGGTTAGGTAGCTTGCTCCAGGTGACAGAGCTAACAGCAAAGCTGGGCTACGGCCCCGGCAGGCAGTCTGGCTCACGGGCTCTTTCCTGCCACATGACACATCCATGGCAGGAGGAACAGTCCTCTCGGGGTCACAGTGTCTCCTTCCTCCTCAGCCCTGACCTAGGATCATCTCCAATGACTGCAAGAACTGGTTCAACATTTTTACAGAGCAGAGCTGGCAGTTCTCAGGAGGTTCTAAGTGGTTATGAGACCCTTGACTCATTCTCGAAGAGCAGTTTCACAATAACGGGAAAAAGTCAAGAATTCCAGGGAAAAGAATGCCGGTTGGGCAAAATAACCCCGGGGCTTATACGATGCTCTTAATTTTTCAAAGCATGTCCATAGGCTGCATCTCATTTCCAAAGGGTATTGGACACAGGCCCTTCAAAGGTCCAGGGCAAAAGCCCTTCCATGTTCTGGCAGAGAACACGGAAGCTTGGTCATGCCGGAAAGAGGCTGTTCACTGCACCTGGCCCTCCTCTGTCTCATACTGAACCTTCATGAGCCAGGAGGATGAATGCGATGGAACAGAGGACAGAGACGGGTCATTGCGGCTGCTCTGGACCTCGAGTCAATCGCAGGACCTGTCCCATTTGGAAATAGCACTGCTGGGAAGAACCCTTTAGAAAGGCTGCTGCCACCGTCATTGCCATTGGTCCCTCTCTTTTAGGCGGTCCCATTACTTGTTTCCACCTGTGGACAAGGGCAGACTGGAGCACAGGCTCTGCTACTATGTACTGAATGTTAAAGTCCCAAAAGGCTAAAACCAGAGCAGCAGGATGATGCTTGGGAACACTCCAGGGCTTGGGGCAGCTCAGCCCCCAGTGCTCTGATTGGTGGAGTGTAAATTCCCACACGGGAGACCCCGGACGCTGTGCTGCCTCCATGTTATCAGTAGATGCCCAGGTAGTTTCAGAACTGAAAAGTGTGGAGCCCTTCTGTGGGGGAGGGGGTCTCTAACCCTGTCTGCGGGACCCTCTCCAGGACTCAAGCTGCCACGAGCATCGTGACCGGTCCTCAGCCACCTCCCCAGCTCTCACCACTGGTGTGCAAGGGGAGCTGTGTGTGCTAAGGCCTTTTCTCCACGCACAGATGGCCTCAGGCCCCTCTCAGGATTCTGCAGAGCTGGTAGACATCCCTCTCTCTCCCAGCCAGGACCTGATTCCCAGGCTTCAGCGCCTAGGAAACCCCACCCTCATCTTCCTCATGCAGACTGAGAATTGCATTCACAGTGAGTTTACCCATTCACAGGTCTAACAGAGCACTTCCACCATGGGCATTTTTTAAAACTGCCCAGGGGGTCTAATAGGCAACATCTTAATCAATAAAATCAACTGATACAAGCTCTTCTGTTTGCTGATGAGGAAGGCAGGCCCAGGATGTGAAAGGGTTTTCCTAAAGTCACATAACTATGAAAGAAACCCAGTCACTTTCCAGCAAGACACAGATGCTGAAACAACTTTAATATTATCTCTAGGTCTAGAGGAGGGACGGCACCTTTTTCAAGGGGAGGGGTAAATTGTCTTTATTTACTTACACATAATATACATTTTAATGCTGAACATTCTATGGGATAATAGAAGTAATAAATGAGTTACCAAGATTACAGGATTAAAAAAAGTAACATACAAAATACTGTTGTATTTCTAAATGCTAGCAATAAGCATCAAAAATGGACATTTTAAAAACAATACCACTTATCATTAAATTTCTTTGATATGGATAAATCTGATAAAAAGAATGTTCATCTATACACTAAAAACTATAAAACATTGCTGACAGAAATTTTAAAATCTGTTAAATGGGGAGAAATACCATGTCTATGAGTTGAAAGATTCAAGATTGTTAAAATGTCAAGTTAAAAATTCAATGCAATCTCAAACAAAATGCCAGCAATATATTTGTAGATATTTACAAGTCGATTCTAAAATCAGTATGAAGAACAAAAGGCCTATTTTAGCCAGAACAATTTTGAAACAGAAATAAAGTGAAGAATTACACCTTATTTAACTGTGTTTGAGGCTTATGGCTTTTTAAATTTTGTAATTAACAGATAATCATTGTATATGTTCATGGGGTACAATGTGATGTTTATGTATACATTGTGGAATTATTACATCAACCTAATTAATATATCCATCGCCTCATCTATTTCTCACTTTTTGTGATGACATCTTTTAAAATATATTCTTCACAATTTTGAAATATGTACTGCATTATTAGTGACTATAGTTAGCATTGTGAGTCACAATGCTGTGCAGTACATCACTAAACCTTATTTCTCTTTTTTTTTTTTTTTTTTTGAGACAGAGTCTCGCTCTGTTGCCGAGGCTGGAGTGCAGTGGCACAGTCTCAGCTCACTGCAACCTTCACCTCCCAGGTCCAAGCAATTCTCATGCCTCAGCCTCCCTAGTAGCTGGGACTACAGGCAAGCACCACCATGCCCAGCTAATTTTTGTATTTTTAGTAGAGACAGGGTTTCACCAAGTTAGCCAGACTGGTCTTGAATGGTTTTGAACTTCTGACCTCAAATGATCTGCCCGCCTCTGCCTCTTCTATCTATCAATAATTGAAATTGTATATCCTTTGACAAACATCTTCCCTTACCCTCTTTTCTCCACCAGACTCTGTCTCTGCTTTTCCTGTTTCAATGTGAATATTTTTCTCAGTTCAGTATGCAGGAGTCTTTCAATTAGTTTCTGCTTTCTCCCAGGGAGTATTGATCCATAGGTGTTTATTAGGTGCATCTGATAGAAAAGGAATAGTCAGGACCCTCGTATTCCACCATGTTGCTGATGTGACATCACCTCTTGATTTTATTCCTCCTTAATGAACAATCACCTAGCTCTCACTGGTAACAGCAACTTCTTCCCTTAGCAAAGCAGACTTCATGGCAAGGAGAAATGAGGCTTGAAGAAGGAGCAGCATTTGGTGATGAACAGGTACTGGAGAATATGCAGAGCAGCAAGAGTAGAGGTGTGGATTCAGGACCTCCTGAGACCCATAACAGGGACCCACAGTAAATCATTCAATGGACTGGAGCATAAGGCAGTGAAATGGAAAGGTGAGAGGCAGATTTAAATGATGAATATCCTTACAACTATTCTTTGAAACTAACTCCCAATTATATTACTACGCTGTATGGTAATGCACCTGAGAGCAATAACGTAGACTCCCTGAGGCTGACCCTGTATGGCAGGCACATCTAAATGTGTGCTCTGAGCCAGGAAATCTGAGAGTGCCAAACCCAGAGATTCCTTCCTTTTCCAGGAGGAACATCTGAGCTCCAAGCCTGGGCCACGGAACACAGGCCATGCTGGGGACCGAGGCCCTTTGTTTTGGGTTAAGTGGAGGTTAACCCGCTGAAGACTATTAAAGGGAGGGTGATAAGTGAAAATGTGATGTGAGCCGCATGACTTTTGCAAGCAGCCCGCCATCACTGGGCCGGCCACGCAGTTCTCCTTTCTAGCCTGCTACCACTGGACTCTCTCCCCCATATGTAAGTGCCCAGTAAAACCCATGTCTCATTTGCTGGCTCTGGGCCTCTTCTTCAGCCTCTTGCATGTAGTGCCATCTCCACTGGAGTTGATAGGGATTCGACACAACAGGTGCATACAGAGGTTTAGGTCCCACCGTGTGTCGTTCTATCTTATGGCAGTTTCAAGAAGCCTGTAGACCCCAGGAACATTGAACAAATCTTACTAATGGCAGGAAATAGCTTCATCTAAAGAAGAATTGCCCAACTGTTGGAGCTTTCCTTAAAAGGTATAGGCTGCTGACAAGGTAATGAGCTCCCTGCTGCTCAACACCTTCAAGCAACTGGATGCATTCAAGATGGGCTGGATGACCATCTGTCTGGAAAGTCAAAGAGATTTTTGCCTCTGCAGGAAGTTGGCGGGATGACTTTTAAGGAGGCTTCCAATCATGACAGTTTGTAGTCTTCTGGGTAAGAACTAAGGCTTCACCTGGGTTTGAACCCAATCTCTGCCCCTTACCAGCTGGGTGACCTGAGCAAAGCATCTAATCTCTCTGTCCCAGCTTCTTCCATAGTGAAATGGAGACACATATCAGTGTCTACCTCATAGGGTGATGGTGAGGATGAAACAAGTTGTTCCTTATCAAGGGTCATGGACATAATGTTGAATAAATGTTGGTCACTGTTCTTATGATGGCATTGTCATTATGGATTGTGATCCTCCCATCTTTCACTCACGGAGACGCCACTGAAATGGGCTCCACAGCACAAGACACAAGACATGCTTTCAAGCACAGATCAGGCGCAAGCTACCCGGTGTCCTTCTGACCACTCTTCTTTTCCTTTCTTTTAACAAAATGAAGCATAAGATGAATGGGAAAAAGATGAGACACAGACTTTAAAAATCAATATCCTTGTAACTATGCTTCAAAATAATCACTAATTATATTAATTATATTAATATTTATACAGAAGTGTAAGTCTCATCTATCTTATTAGACGAGACAATGTGAATCCACCTTCAACGCTTGGAACAGCACTTCTGGTGAGGGAGGGTGGAAATTCACACAGGGCACCCTTCCTGCATTTCCACCCTGGCTCCCAGATCCTTCATTTTTCAGAGAAGTTTGCCTTGAACTTCCATGCACCTCCTCCCACCCCCTGAAAATTTATACATAGAGCACCTTTGTGAGCCGGAGACTGGGCAGGGGCAGAGCACAGAGAGGGCTTGTCAAAGTAAACGAGTTGATTCATGTGCAAAAATCCCCCGACTGTATTTACAGATTAAATTGGAAAAGCTTTCAGCTGCTTTTGGTTGAAAATTCCACTCAAATATTTCACTGGGTGCCCATGCCTTCAGCACATGGAGTTCTGGTGCTTGTACAATAGTCTGCACGTGCAAACACACAGCTTGGTGGTCTGTGAGTGGCACGTGGCTTCAAAAGGTCTGTGTCATCTGATGGCCAATGGTTTCCTGCATATTTGCTGTATAAACACATCCCTGTCCATGGATGTGCTGAATTAGTGATAAGCCCACAAAGCTTAATAAGGTTCAGGTGGAGGACTCATGAATTTTGAACTTCACACACTAGATGCTTGAATGAATCTAGCAACAGTGAATTCATTACTTTGTTGGCATGTTGTGCCTTTTAATAAAGAGCTCCACTGCTTAGCAAGAGACAGCTGTAGATCTGCACTGTTCCATATAACAGCCACCAACCACTGTGGCCTTTGAAACATAAGACATAATACCATAAAAATCCTAGAAGAAAACCTAGGCTATACCATTCAGGACATAGGCATAGGCAAGGACCTCATGACTAAAACACCAAAAGCAATGGCAACAAAAACCAAAATAGACAAATGAGATCTAATTAAACTTAAGAACTTCTACACAGCAAAAGAAACTATCATTAGAGTGAACCAGCAACAACCAGAATGGGAAAAAAATTTGCAATCTACCCATCTGACAAAGGGCTACTATCCAGAATCTACAAAGAACTGAAACAGATTTACAAGAAAAAAACAACCCCATCAAAAAGGGGGCAAAGGATATGAACAGACACTTTCAAAAGACATTTATGCAGCCAACAAACATGGAAACATGCTCATCATCACTGGTCATTAGAGAAATACAAATCAAAACCACATTGAGATACCATCTCACGCCAGTTACAATGATGATCATTTAAAAATCTGGAGACAATAGATGCTGGAGAGAATGTGGAGAAATAGGAATGCTTTTACACGTTTGGTGGGAGTGTAAATTAGTTCAACCATTGTGGAAGACAGTGTGGCAATTCCTCAAGGATCTAGAAATAGAAATATCATTTGACCCAGCAATCTCATTACTGGGTATATACCCAAAGGATTATAAATCATTCTATTATAAAGACACATACACACATATGTTCATTGCAACACTGTTTATAATAGCAAAGACTTGGAACCAACCCAAATCATCAATGATAGACTGGGTAAAGAATATGTGGCACATATACACCATGGAATATTATGCAGCCATAAAAAACGTTGAGTTCATGTCCTTTGCAGGGACATGAATGAAACTGGAAACAATCATTCTCAGCAAACTGACGCAAGAACAGAAAACCAAACACCGCATGTTCTCACTCATAAGTGGTTGTTGAACAATGAGTGAGAACATGCGGTGTTTGGGGCCTCTTAGGGAGGTGGGAGAGCTAGAGGAGGGATAACAGGGGGTGGGGGTATGGGGAGGGAAGGCATTAGGAGAAATACCTCATATAGATGACAGGTGGAAGGATGCAGTAAACCACCATGGCATGTGTATACCTATGTAACAATCCTGCATGATCTGCATGTATACCCCAGAACTTAAAGTATAATAAAATAAAGATACATGCCTGTGTGTGTTCATTCTATGTTTATTACAGCACTATTCACAATAACAAAGACATGGAATAAACCCAAATGTCCATCAAAGATAGACTGGATAAAGAATATGTGGTACATATACACCATGGAATACTATGCAGCCATAAAAAGGAACAAGATCATGTCCTTTGCAGGGACATGGATAAAGCTGGAAGCCATTATCCTCAGAAAACTAACACAGGAACAGAAAACCAAACACTACATGTTCTGACCTATAAGCGGGAGCTGAACAATGAGAACACATGGACACAGGGAGGGGAACAACACACATTAGGGCCTGTCAGGAGAGAGTTGGTGGGAGAGCATTAGGGAAAAGAGCTAATGTATGCTGGGCTTAATAGCCAGGTGATGGGTTGACAGGTGCAGCACAGCACTATGGCACATGTTTACCTATGTAACAAACCTGCACATCCTGTACATGAACCCCCACACTTTTAAAAAATTATTTGAGAATAAAATAAAATTCACGTTAAATTTTAAACACAAATACTCCATATATTCACACAGAATAACAGAATTAGAGCAACTGAAGTCTTGTTTCTTCATCTTTACAATCACTGTGCCAATGTTGTTTGTTTGGAATCTACTATTTAAAGGCAGCAATGTGTACTACTATGGGTTTGGAAGCACAAACTAAACCCTAAGTGAGCTCAAATGGTTCTAAACAATTTTGAACTTAATTTCAAAAAGAACACTGAGTCCACATGCTGAGGGGCAGGGAGGGAACTACCTGTATAACAGAACTGTAATTGTGACTTCCATGTGAAACAGAGTTTATCTATGAGCCTTGGAGTCAAATATCACCATTTTCTCTATGTTCTAGTGATCACCCAGGCCAACTGCTTCAACTTGGGTAGGGGCTACAAGGGACATGAATATCATGAGAAGGTGAAGATCACTGAGGACCCCCTTGGAGGCTGGCTACCACATTTAAATTTCAAGATGCTCTTCAGTTTGGAATTCACTGTTGGTCATTAATTTGCTTAGTGGAGACCTACTACACAACACCAAGTGAAATCTTTGTTTCTCTGCTTTAATGGAGGGCATAAATAATGCACCAAAAGGACTTTCTTATTACAGCACTGAATGTTTTCAGTGCCTTGTTCATATTCCTTTTGCTTCACTCATGGCCAGCTCTGTTCTCACAAGAGAGCAAGCTGAGTTGCCAAGCTGACAAAGCACAGGCATTATGGACAATATATTATGACCATCTTGGACAGCTCCAATTAGCAAAAAATATGAGCCATAATTGGTTCTGAATTGGAGCAAACACTTAGAGGGAAGCATTATTTTGATAAATGATCAAGATCTTTCAAACCTCAAATTCACTGCCTGAAATAATTCAGTACCACATTATGCCACATCTGCTCCAATTCAGTCACTCGTTCAATCATTTTACCTTCTCCCTTTGCATCCAGTACTTAAGAAGTTCACAAATATTCACTGAATAAACAATACTATCAACAAGTAAAGACTTGTAATAATTTGACATTTTCATTCTAAATTTAGCACAGAAAAAAACCATTAAATACTAAAACATCCACTCAACAAAATATTATTTAAGCTCAAAATCATATATTATCATCCTAAATGTTGATGAAGATTAAATAACATGAAGAAATAACTGTAACAAAGCAGAAAATAAAAAATTGTTTTGACAGTATTTTTCAAACTGAAAAAAGCAGGGGGCCCTCTTGGCACAGCCAGCAGCACGTCAGTCTCACAAGTTGAAAAAAAGCGGCTATCGTAGAAAATATATTCTGGATGAATATATAATAAATTTACATATTAGTTGTGTTTTAATGTTAGAACTAAATTGATATATTTTCTTTTTTCTACTTTTTTGAATTTCTATTTTCCCATAATGTTTCAACACTACTATTTTACAGGGGGTGATCTTTAGTTAGCACTGTACTATTATGTAATGCAAGAAGTCAAATAGCCTAGGAGAAAAGCATAGTAGACAGAATGCTGGCCTAATGAGAAATCCCAGGAATCAGTACCAGCCATTGCTAATGAACAGGATGACACCTCTTCACTTCTCAACCTCTTTATCTGTAAAAGGTAAGAACAGGGAATACTACTCACTTTATGCCAACTAAATGCAAAAATTTTTATTTTATTTTATTTGAGACGGAGTCTAGCTCTGTCATTCAGGCTGGAGTGCAGTGGCACAATCTCGGCTCACTGAAACCTCTGCCTCCCAGATTCAAGTGATTCTCCTGCCTCAGCCTCCTGAGTAGCTGGGATTACAGGTGTGCACCGCTACGCCCAGCAAATTTTTGTATTTTTCATAGAGATGGGGTTTTACTTTGTTGGCCAGGATGTTCTTGAATTCCTGACCTCATGACCTGCCCACCTCCGCCTCCCAAAGTGCTGGGATTACAAGCATTGAGCCACCACACCTAGCCAAAAATTTATTAAGAGGGTAGATCTCATGTTTTCTTACCACAAAA
>NW_016107356.1:6036002-6066057 GCF_001604975.1 Cebus imitator
TTTTAGTAGAGATGGGGTTTCACCATGTTGGCCAGGAAGGTCTCGATCTCTTGACCTCATGATCTGCCCACCTCGGCCTCCCAAGTGCTGGGATTACAGGCGTGAGCCACTGCGCCCGGCCCACACTGACTTTTTTTAATTGCTTAACAGGAGAGATTACAGCCTGATCATTTCTGTTTAAAGATAAATGTTTTCTTTAAGAGTATCATTCTGACCATTATGCCTCCTGCCATGCCTACACTAGGTCTGTCATATCTGGGCTTGTTAATACATCAGACACCTCAGGAGATAGCCCATCACAGTCACCTACAGCTCAGGACCGGGGGTGAACACCAAAATGAACAACAATATATGTAGAGAAAACTCCAGACAAAGCGGCAACCCATCTCCCTTCCCATCTGATCTATTCTTGGTGTGTGTGTGTATGTGTGTGTGTGTGTGTGTGTGTGTGTGTGTGTGTTCATGTATGTGCACATGTCTATGTGTGTGTTTCTCGCAAGTTACCTCAAGAAAACTTAATCACCAACAACTCCAGCAGGCTAGACTTCTTGCTGCAGAGAAACAACTCTGGTGGGTAGATTTTCTTTGCTTTCCTACAAGGGAAGAATGAAGATAGCAGGGCTCAGGAATGTATCAATATAGGATGTGATTGTTTAAAAGAGTAAAAAGAGTCTAAGGTTCTCTGTTTCAGGAAACGGAGGAATAAGAAGATGAAAGCGATAGGAAAAATGAAATGGCACAGAAAAGTTGGCTTCAGGAACCTTTCCTATCCTCTTCAACTCTAAAACCAGAAAGGTAAAACTGGGAAGCCCCAGAAGCACGGAGGGCAGGTTTCTGAGCTGCACGCTTAGAGCCGCACATGACTTTCACAAAAGAGCAAAGGTGGAGGTCTTAGAAGACACGGTGAGGACTCCAGGATGGGAAGAAGAAGATGAACACTCAGGAGCAAAAGCATCAAAGGCAGTCACAAAAGATGTACAAATTCCCACCAAAGCAGGAGGGTGTTTTGAGGAAGAAGGGGTGGTCATCTGTGCTAAATGTTGGAGATTACAGAGGAAGGCAAGAGGACTGAGACAAAGCTTTGTCAATAACATAGCCATTGGCATCTTTGGGTGACATATTTGTAACAGAATGGTGGGGACAATCACCAATAATTACACTTCGCATTACCTCACCAGTAAGGAGAGACCACACATGAGGAGACGGACCAGCAAAGCTAGGACAGAGAAAGTATATGGGAGGAAGATTGAACACAACCAAGTGTGAGATTTGGGCATAGGAAATGTATGGACAGTAGCTGGGTAACAGCAATAGGATGGAAGAGATGTGAAAGGGCCCAACCTAGAACATGAAGGACTCACTGGGGTGCGGATAGGGCGGACCAGCCTTGGAATCATTTCAGCAAGCAGAGCCTGACGTGCAAAGGGCTTGCCAGCAACTAACCAGCAGTCACCCAGGGAGGCAGACAGCATGGGGCAGGGGAGGGAGGAGAGCACATTTGCAGCATGGTGAGCCACACATGATGTTTTCCAACAAGTAAACTGAATCAGGAACAGGAAGAAAGCTGGAACAAGAACTATTCTAGGAAGTCAGCTGAAGGGCACACAAGCTGTGTTAGAGAATCGGTGGCAATAACTGGGCTCCCATCAACAGACTGTGGTTCAGCGGCAAGACTCCAGTCCCTGGGGAGAGCTGGCAAGGGCAGCAGAAAGGGTCAGATCCATGATGGCGTGGAGAGGCGGAGGGCCAGGAGGGTTCCCAGAGACGGATCAGGCTCTGGAGACTTTGTGAGCCAGTGAGCAGACCTGGGTGCAAAGCAGAACTGGAAGGGCCAGAAGAGTGACTCATGCAGCTCAGAGCACTGAGCCAGAACTCCTCAGCCCTTTGCTCGAGCAGGGCAGAGAGAGCTTGGGCAGTAGTGTGTTTGGCTCAGAGAGTCCAAGCAGAAGAGGACTGCAAAGGCTGAGGATGAGGCAGGAGTCAAAGACGGGGTGGTTTAAGGTAAGGGGATGGTTTAAACAGAAAAGGCAGAAGACAGGATAAGAAAGAGTTCAGAGACAAGTAGTTTGCAAGGCGAAGGCCAAGGAAGAAGTAGGAAGGCCTAAAACACCCAGCGAATGCTTGGCCTTGCTCTCCTCAGATCTAACCAGTTGCAGACCCAGAGATACTCTAGAATCATTGCTGATTGAATGTGACGCACCCTGAAATGCACCCAATCAGAAGATTTGAGATTGATCTGCTGTGTGAGGGCCAAGGAAGAATTTCTCGATTGTGAGGACTGACAAACACCCATACAGGTCCCTACAAGAGGTTATGAACATTTTTTTCTTTTGAAATTACTTTTTCACCATGTGGATTCTCATATTCGGAGATACTTGGTGAGTATGGTTCTAACAGAAGGCCAAGCAACCAGTTCAATAACCTCACAGGGAACTTGGCAGCCCCTTTCCTTGTCTTCCAAAGCTGCCCAACTCCTCCCAGTGGCTGGTTTCCAGTTTTGCAACTCTTGAAATTCAGATACATAACTTGGGCTCCCTTTTCATGGAGACAGCTGAAAAAGTATATTTCTCCTTAGCCAAACAAACCCTTCAAAATCATCTCTTACAATTTTAAGCTTTTCAAATGGCTTCAAAATTCATGAGTACCAATAATCATTTTTTAAAACTTTGTGACTTTAGATCACCACCCAAAAAATTGTATGCTGGGTTTTCCCTTAAGTATAGAACATTTTGGATTTGCTTTTGTTAGTTTCGAAAATGAATGACCCCGTCCTTGGGTTAATACCTTAACCAAAAGAATGAACCGGTTGTGCTACTTCAGCTGAGGAGTCCAGGAACCTGGGGATGCTACAGAGCCATTCAGAGGGATCTTTCAGAGAAGGAGCTAGTCTTGACAGTCTTCCACTTCTTTCTAGAGGTTAATTCCCAAGTGCCCCCAGACAACTAGACTGATCTTGATAAAAGATCTTAGTAAAGAAATGAGGAGACCCTGACCCAGGAAACCCCAGGCCCACATTTCAGGGTTAAGCAGAGGAAACGTGGCGATACGACTGGACAAAGTTCAAGTGGTAAGGTCCTTCCCTCTGAATCCAGTTCCTACCCCCAAAGAATCAGGAACTTCAACTAGATAACAACAACAACAATTCAGCTTTAAACTATGATTCATTTTCAAATCCAGTAAAAGGTAGAACATGCATCATTTTCAAATTCTAGCTTAAAAAAGAAAAAATCCATCCTGAATTTCCTGGGCATTTGGTACCAAGTCATGGCTCGTGTACAGTTTTGAAAACTTCTGTTTATTCTGCTCATACTGTGAATGGTAAGATGCCTTCATATGGGCAAAAAACCACCTACAGAAATGAAATAGGCTATTTCCAAGGTGAATAATACACACACACACACACACACACACACACACACACACACACACACACAGAGAGAGAGAGAAAGAGAGAGAGAGAGAGAGAGAGAGACTAGGAATCATTCCCTCCATTCTTTCCTCTTCCCACATCACCCTACAGACTGTCCCTGCAAAAAAGACCCGGGAGGGCAGATGACAGCAGGGAAAACACACAACCAAACCACAGTTGTTCTGGCACCACCAATGCTAGATGCCAGATTTCAGCAGGCTCTGCTTGACAAAATGATTCCAAGGCTGGTCTGCCCTATCCCCACCCCAGAGAGTCCTTCATGTTCTAGGCTGGGCCTTTTCCCATCTCTTCCTACCAACGTAGCCTACCACTGCCAATGTAGGTTAATTCCACCTGCCCCAGTGTCAGTTTCACAACACTGCCTGGCACCACACCAGCACAGTGCATGTGATCTCCTCCTTCCTCTGTCTTCCCTACTCCCTTCTGTTAATGGCATCCAGAGGAATCCTCTCTCCATGATCCCAGAAGCACGAAGGGATTTGTGGTGAGATAGCCCTGGGTTCAAATCCTAACTAACTCCAAAACACAAGAACTGTGTGATCCTATGGCCATCAACCAGCCTCTGAGCCTCAAGTTTCTTGTTATAAAATGGGCTCTGATATGGTTTTGCTATTTTTAAGCCCAATACAATATGCTTGCTATGCAGGATGCAAGTGAAGCTTAGCCACAAGCCCTCTCTACCCATCCCTCCATTTGGATGCTATGAAAAGAAAAGGAGATCTTGCATAGAAAGAATTGGCTGAGGTGGAGTTCCAATAACCTATTGTCCTTTCCTTCTTTACTCCTCAATTTACTTATAAAGTTAACTGAACACTCATGAAACAATTTTAAAAGAGCTTAAGGTCATTCTCATCCCCCATGAAATATACAGTAAGTTACAGGATATCCAAAGAAGGATACAGAAAATTATTCAAGAGGATGAAGAGATTCCCATGAGAGAAATAAAGGGGGAACATTGACTTCCAATCTGGAAAGATAAAGGGAGATACAGATCTGGATGCTCCCAAATCTGCAAAGACTTGGCTCTGAGTAAATACAAGGGCATTCATATCAAGCCCCTGTTTCTTGGAACTTTCCCCAAGCTATTTGATCTCTCTAAATCTGTTTCCTCTTCTACATAATGAAGATAGTACTGACTACCTCAAACATGGTGGAGAAGATTAACTTTAGATGATGCGGGTAAAAAACAACACAACATCTGTGTATTCATCTTCTATTGCTGGTATGACAAATCATCACGAATTTAGTGGCTTAAACAACATAGATATATTATATTATCCTGGGACCACTGTGTACATTATTTCCTTCATTTGTGAGGAAAGATTATTATTATTACAAATAGAAATTACTAATATTTATTGAGCACTAACGTTCTGCACTGCACCAATCTTACATATATTCTCAACAGTCTCGTGAGGGTTTAGTATTTCGCATCCTAGATAACTATGGAACACAAAGGTTAAATTCCTTGCTCAAAATCTTATAGGTGGCGGAACAAAGATTCAATCCCAAGCACTCTGAGTCCTGGGCTTAAACTCTTAACCACCCCTCTCTTTTCCTCTGAACAATTAACAGATTCACTCATAGTGGGCCTACTTACATTTTTAGGTGTAAACATTCTTGTCCTCAGATATTTTGACCCTCATAAGTTAACCATGCTTGGATTTTCTTGTTTCATCTTTCAGAGCAAGGACACAGGCTCATTTGATGTTTTAGTACACTGCTACCTAAAATCAAAGAAAGAAGACCTTATTTGTTCTAACAAAAGACCTGCTTCACAATAGAAGTAAAAATGATCTCTTTGCTCATTTACTGAATTACTGCCTTGTGCATCTGTTGGCATCAGCAATGCATGGGCCTTCAGCCACAATGTGGTTACCTAAGAGGACAGAGACAGCATCTACCTCCTACGTGTCATTCCAAAATGCTGCCAGCATTCAAAACATAGCGCAGGCTATACGACTTCTCCAAAATATGTATGTTATACATTTTTTAGATACCTCCTGTGTTATATACCTGGTGATTAAAAAGGGAGCTTTGATCACAGCACATACCTCAATAAAAAAATTTCTCTCTAAACCTTAGTTCGAATATGAAAAAGAAAATTGTAAAGAGTTTCCTCTCCCAATGTTAACCAAATACAGATTGTTGGAAAAACAGTCCTGAGAACTGCATGTGAGTCTGGGTCCTGAAACTAGGTTGGACTAGCACCAATGTGCATGAAGGACTACATAAATCTTTGGACATGGTACTGAGCAATTTTGCCAGTTTCAACTGTCCAGCCTCTTAACCTCATTTCTGCATTTGGGGACTTCTGACACGTACTACCCACCATGAAAGCCTATCACTACAGAAGCTGAAATGCCAGAACCCTGGATAGAAGGTTGGTCACATGACCTCTCTTGGCCAATCAGGCTCCCTGGCTGGGACTTTGACTCTGGGTTGAGAGCCCCAGCTTTAATTTTCACTACATTTATCAGTTCATCTATTGTGTTTCCTCCCCAGATGAATGTAAGGCTCCATGAGGGCAGTTGACTTTGTTCACTGCTGTATTCCTAGTCCCTAAAATAATGTCTGACTCATAACAAGATATAAAAATACATATTTCTTGAATGAATAAAATACGTCTTGTTATCTGAATCAAATTTTAAAATTTCTAAGAGCTCCAATTCTCTGTATAATAGCTGATTCTTAATTTATACATATGATCACCACTCTTATTTCCAAAACATGACACTTACATTAATCATCTATTAGCTTTATGATCTCTGATGTGGTTTGGCTATGACCCCACCCAAATCTCATCTTGAATGGTAGCTCTCATAATCCCCAAGTGTCTTGGGAGGGAGCCAATGGGAGGTAACTGAACCATGGGAGCAGTTTCCCCCATGCTGTTCTCATGTTAGTGAACAAGTCTCATGCTTCTGATGAGAGCTGATGGTTTTATAAAGGGGGCTTCCCCTGCACATGCTATCTTGCTTGTCACCGTGTGAGATGTGCCTCTGCTCCTCCTTCACCTTCCACCATGATTGTGAGGCCTCCCCTGAAACTGTGAGTCCATTAGCCCTCTTTTTCTTTATAAATTACCCAATCTTGGGCATGTCTTTATTAGCAGTGTGAGAACAGACTAATATCAGCTCTGTTTCTTTGGGTATTATTTCTTCTTCACTGTGACTTTGTGCCTCTCTTTCCTAAAATCTTTGCCTCTGTTGTCAGAGAATGGATAGATGGATGCATGTGCAAAGCAAGGCTAATTGACTATAACCTTTTCCCCAGCATTATACATAATAAAGAAGTTCATTCGTTCATTCTTTCATCCAACCATTGTTATTAAGAGAAAGACACAAGAGAGCAAAACAAGATTATTTTATTGTTCTGTGGGAGAATGTGTTCACCCCTTCCATTTTGCAACTTGTTCTCCTGAGCAAAACTCTACATACTCTTTTCCATGACATAACTTAAAAGGATATTTTTTAAAGAGTAGATTATCACCATTCTGAAGATGGGAAATTCCAAACTCCAAGACAAAGAAAATAGCACAAAATTTTCCAGATATATAGGAGTATCAACCACTGCCAATCACCTTACAGAACAAGAAGTGTTCAGGAGGCCGGGCATGGTGGCTCATGCCTGTAATCCCAGCACTTTGGGAGGCCGAGGCAGGTGAATCACGAGGTCAAGAGATCGAGACCATTCTGGCCAACATGGTGAAAATCCCATCTCTACTAAAAATATGAAAATTAGCTATGTGTGATGGCACATGTCTGTAGTCCAAGCTACTCAGGAGGCTGAGGCAGGAGAATCACTTGAACCTGAGAGGCAGAGATTGCAGTGAGCCAAGATAGCCCCACTGCACTCTAGCCAGGGTGACAGAGCAAGACTTGGTCTCAAAAAAAAAAAAAAAAAAAAAAAAATTGAAAAAAAAAAAAAAAAAAAAAAAAAAAAGAAGTGTTCAGGAACAGAGTTAGGCAAATATTGCCCAAATATTTAAAATGGGTGGGGAGACTCATATAATAGGACACAATGCTTAATATTAAGCCCCTAAAATCCAGAGCAAATTAATAAAGAACTATTATAAAGTCTGGATATTTTGACACATATATACCCGTATCCCACTTTACAATTTACTCTTTAGGCAGAAAATTCCTGGTTGCTTCTACAATAACCCTTGACATCACCAAGAAATGGTGATGGTGTCCTCCACTTGAAACTCTAGTCTGTCTGTCTGTCTGTCTGTCTGTTATAAATTGCAAGATCCAGAATGAGAAATAGTATTCCAGACAACATGAGAGTAGGGAACCACTAACCATTATTTTAGTATCAACGTGTGTCTATCAAAATAGCCTGTGATTTCATTTCTCTTTTACCAACCTCTACACACTGTACATTGGAACTGCTCCTAAGTCAATCATTCCATATTCTTTCCACATAATTCATGAAGAGGTGAAGACATATGACCCAGACAGCAAACTTTGTATACCCACCTAGGTCCCTTCCCGCACCACACCCTTAGAAATGACAGAAGAGATGTTTTATTACATACTGAAACCATAAGAGCTGTGCCAAACAAGGAACAGTACCCAACATCAACCAAAAATTTTGAGACAAAAAGCAGAAAGATATAAGGCAGGCTGGATCAACTTGTTGGAGAAAATAACAACCAAACACTTGTGTACTTGTAGCAGGAGAAGCCTGCTAGAGAGAGAAGTGGTTACAGAGTACTCCAAGCTCTCAGGGGATGGGTCCAAGAAGCAAGAAGGCAAATGGGGAAAAACAATAGGATATTGACAGGTACTGCATTTACAGAGCAGCTACATATCTCTTGGCTCCTCCTTCCTCCTGCTCTTGAATTGAGTGTTGGCCAACAGCAGCGTATTGCACAGGCTAAAGTGATGAGCGGGGCACTTAAGTCTAAGAGGCATCGTTCTACCTGAACCTATGAAACCTATGGCAGAAAGTGGCTCGATGCCCACCAGGCCTATTTTCCTTTCCCTGGGCACACAGGAAGACTATATTTGACAGTTTTCTTTCAGTTATGTTGAGATCATACAACTAGTTTCCAGCCAATGGATAGCAGAGAAATGTACCCCCTTCCAGGACTGGCCACACAATCCCCCATTGTATGCTCCTTGTTCTTCCCTCTCTAAAAGCAAAGGATCTGTATCAGTTCATTCTTGCATTGCTATAAAGAAATACCTGAGACTGGGTAACTTTATAAGGAAAGAGGTTTAAGTGGCTCATGGTTCTGCAGGCTGTACAGGAAGTACGTCTGCTTCTGCATGGGAAGCAGCATCTACTTCTAGGGAGGCCTCAGGGAGCTTTTACTCATGGTAGAAGGTAAAGTGGGAACAGGTACTTCACAGAGCAAAAACAGGAGTTGGGGTTGGGGAGAGCTGCCGCACTTTTTAACAACCAGATCTTGCAAGAACCCATCCGGTATCACAGAAACAGTGCCGAGAGGACGGTGCTAAACTATTCATGAGAAATCCACCTTCCTCCCTCATAAGCGTACTCCAAAGCAAATTCCAGATGGATTGAGGAGGTAAAAAAAATTGTTTAATTATAAATATTGGGAGAAAATACAGGGAATTTATAACCTATGAACAAGTGTTCCTAACAACATCAAAACCAGAAGCTCCAAAAGCAAAAATTGGAAGATGCTCTCATGACATTTTAAAGCCTTCATAAGAAAAGACTACTTAAGCAAAATTAAATACAAGCAACAGCCTTGAAAAAAGTATTTGCAACAATTAACAGGAGTGATATCTAGAATGTTTAAGGAATTCATGCAAATTCATACGAAAAATATATATATATTTTTTTGAGATAGGACCTCGCTCCATCACCCAGGTTAGAGTTCAGTGGCACGCTCTTGGCTCACTGCAACTTCTGCCTCCAAGGTTCAAGTAATCCTCCCACCTCAGCCTACCAAGCAGCTGGGACTACAGGTGCACACCACCATGCCCAACTAATTTTTCTATGTTTTGTAAAGACAGGGTTTCATCATGTTACCCAGGCTGGTCTCGAACTCCTGGGCTCAAGCTGTCTGGCCTCCCAAAGTGCTGAGATTACAGATATAAGCCACTGTGCCCAGCCAAAAAAATAAAAAAATTAAGCAGGAAAAAATATTTACCAGAAAATCTCAAAAATATATATGCATAAAATACACACACACACACAAATATACATACCCACCCATACACACATACACACCCATACACACACAGACATATATATACATACACACACACACATACACACACGGCCAAAAGCAAATGAAATGATCTGATAAACAGGAAATTGAAAATTAAAACAGCAATAATACATTATTCTCACATCAATATAGCAAAAACTTAACAGACTGATAAAAAAGCAGTATTCACAGGGATGAAGGAATAGAGAAATTGACCCTTTTCATGCATTCTTGGTAAAAGTACAAATTGTTAAAGCATTTCTGGCAATAATTTCTTTAAATCACAATCATAACCTTTGAGTCAATAATTTCTAAAGAAATACACCTATCTATGTGCTGTTTATATGAAGATACTGATGCAACACTGTGAGCAATAGAAAAAAATTAAAAACATCTAATAGAAGAGCAGTTTAATAAATTGTGGTCATCAATTTAAAATACTGGGCTCTTATATATGATGGGAAAAAATAGACTATAGTACACTATCACTTGTTTATCAAAATCTGTACATAAGTACAATGTATATATCTCTGCAGGTACAAAATCTGCAGAGAAACAACTGGAAATGTAGTCATATCTTTTCACTTTGGCTTTCAGGAATGTAATATACAGCTGTGTTAGCACGTGTCAAACTGAACTGTATTTATTTATTTTCATGTCTGTTCTCCCTCTAAGCTACCACTTTTTGACAGACTATATTTTATTCTTTTCTCCACAGGCAGTGCTTGATAGATGTCCAATAAATGACTGCATGGCTTTCTTGCCCTTGGACCTGTCATACTCAACATTTTAGAGGTTCCAAGAATAATACAATGTCCAGTTTGAAAACCATTATTGCCATTTACTACTTGTATAGCCTTGGGCTGTTAGTTAAACCCTTTGAGCCTTAGTTTTCCCATCTATTAGGAGAAGAAAATAATGCCAATGTCATAGCATCACTTGAAGGATTAAATAATCAAATATATAACAAGTTGCTAGCACAGTGCCTGGCACTGCTATGGATTCAAAACAAACCCTTCCAAACTTATTGGCTTAAAACTGTGACTATGATTTACTATGCATCTAAATCTGAGTCTTGGCAGGGCTCATCAGGGACAGCTCATCTCGGCTGTACTACTATAAGCTGGGACAGCTGGACTGGGGCTGAAGGATCACTCCTAAGGTGGCTCCCTCACATGGCTGGCA
This sequence comes from Cebus imitator, assembly GCF_001604975.1. Taxonomy (NCBI): domain Eukaryota; kingdom Metazoa; phylum Chordata; class Mammalia; order Primates; family Cebidae; genus Cebus; species Cebus imitator. The sequence goes on from NW_016107356.1 coordinate 6,046,811, forward strand.
AGTTGTTCTGGGGCTTGGGCCCTCCCCATGAGAGCCTCTCCACAAAACAGCTTGGGTTTCCTCTCACCATGGTGGCTAGATTCCAAGAATGCGCCTCTCAAGGGATATTAATAAAGTAGATGCTACCAGTTTCTTAAAGCTAAGGCCTGGAAAGTGGCACAATGTCACTTCACCATATGCTGTTAGTCAAGCAGTTACAGAGCCCAGATCCAATCTCCCTCTGGACACCAGTTATTGGCAACCCTCTAGCATGCAAGATGCATTCATCCCTCCCAGGATCCTGCAAATATCTCAATCCTCTAAATCCTATCCAAGTGGAAATGAAGCTCCCTGAGAGTGGCTCTTTGGGTACAACACACTGAGTACTGTTCATCACCATCTGACTATTAGGAACTAAAGAAGCAAATCATCTTTGCCAACCATCACCCCCACACACACACAAACACATACTCCACATACAATAGTGGAACACACACAGGATAACCACAAGAGTCACTCCCATTAAAAGGGAGAAACAGAAGACACACGGCTAGCAATGGTCCCCAAAGCACTTCAGCAATCCAGCTCCATAGGTGTTGCAAATTCCATTCTAGAGCCCAGTACTCTCCAGTGCTCTTGGTTGTACCCTCTGGTCACTTGTTTCTGCTACTGAGTATCTTCCTCTTCTATAAAAATACTGAGTTAGTGATTTTGTAGTCTTCTCAGTCTACTTCCTGCTTCTAGAGGTTGGGGCTCCATCTCTGACTCTTTCAATCCAATCACGTAGTGCCTGCAGTCAATAAATAGAGGCCATTATTATTGTTACCAATAACATGAATAAAAATATAAAGATGCCTTACCCAATAGGTAATACTTACCAATACTTTTGGAGGACAGAATTAAATAGGTTAAACCCAATAAGATGAAATTTGGTAAGAGTAAATAAAAGTCCTGGATTTAGACTTTAAAAATCAATTTCATAATTACAGGATGAGGAGGCTTTGGCTTACTGGCATGCTTACCTTCCAGACTAAGCTGTAAGCTTTTAGTGGGAGAAAATTGAGGGGATTTAGCTGACAGCAATCTCACAATGAAACAAAAGCGTGGAGAGACACATACTATAAGTGGCATCCTGACAAAGCTGCTTGTGCTCAGGATGGTGAAAGAAATAAAACCACATCATAGGAGTAACTGCGGACAAAATGAGTGGCTTCACCTGGAAAGGAAAAAGCCTCAGGGAAGTGGTGGAGCAAGTTATCAACTTCACATGTGTGAAAGGCTGTCATGTAAAAGAGGAAATGGACTTTGCTCCAGAGGACAGAACCAGCATGGCTGGGTGGTGGTTTCAGGAAAGCTGACTTTCATCAGAATAAAAAGCATTTCCTAACACCCAGAGTCACTGTGCTCAGCCTCGGTTGTCCTATTGGCACCACCTGAAGAATTCCTTTTTTCTTTTGAAATGGATTATCACTCTGTCGCCCAGGCTGGAGTGCAATGTCTCTCAGCTCACTGCAACCTCTGCCTCCTGGGTTCAAGTGATTCTCCTGCCTCAGCCTCCCAAGTAGGTGCCCACCACTAAGCCCAGCTAATTTTTGTATTTTTAGTGGAGACAAAGTTTCACCATGTTGTCCACACTGGTGTCGAACTCCTGACCTCAGGTGATCCACCCGCCTCAGCCTCCCAAAGTCCTGGGATTACAGGTGTGAGCTACCACGCCCAGCCTCACCTGATGAATTTTAAATAATATTGATGCTCAAAGACCTAAAGACAGAAATACCATTTGACCCAGCAATCTCATTACTTGGTATATACCCCAAGGGTTATAAATTGTTCTATTATAAAGACACATGCACACACATGTTTACTGCAGCACTATTCACAATAGCAAAGACTGGAACCAACCCAAATGTCCATCAGCAATAGACTGGATAAAGAAAATGTGGTACGGGAGGAAACAAGGTGGCTGAATAGACACAACTCCAGTGCACAACACCCAGCGAGAGAGATGCAGAAATCAAGAGATCTCCTAGCTCCAACTGAGGTACCAGGTGTATTTCAATGGGTCTGGCCGGATGGTAAGCAAAGCCCAGACAGGTCAGACCAAGGTGGGGAAGGATGCTGCTTCACCCACAAAGTGCATCTGACCAGTGAGTCGGAGGCTCCCCCTCCCGCATCCCAGTCTAGACACAGCGCTTCCCTCAAAGCTTCAGCAATACACAGAACACGGGATCTTTGCCAGTCAAGCCTGGGAATTACAAGCGCAGAGTTGATAACAATCCAGGACAGTGCCCCAGATTGTCCCACAGATCTAAGCAAATGCATAAGCCTATAAGCCAGTCAGGAGAGCCTGCAGACCAAGCTATCGCCCCCTCCCCATGGCTGGAAAGAAAGGAAGCAGAAAGCGGGAAGACAGACGGAGCAGCTGGGCAGGCCCCTCCCTGATGACCAGAGAGAGAGGGAGCTGAAAGCAGGGAGACACACAGTGCGGCTGGGCAGGTTCTACCCTCCCATACAAACCCCAGAGAGCTGAAGCACTAACTCTAGCAGTTATGCAGGCAGTGCCTCAGTCTGAGCTGAACTCTGTATGATCCAGCTTCATGGAGGGAAGGCACAACCCACCATCAAAGAGGCAAGACTAGGCTTCATGTTTTAACAAAAAACACAGGAAGCCTAAGTAGCAGTGGGACCGTGTTCTTGACCACCCAGCAACGCCTTCAGGTCAGCGGAAGAGGTGGGTCTCCCCTCCCAATGTAAACAAAAAAGAAACAGGAAGCCGACCCAGCAACCTGAAGGAGTCCCTGAAAACCCAGCAGCACCTTGACAGGCAGACAAGCGACCTCATCAAGCAGCTCCCTACGATCAGAGCTAGATAAATCCACGAAGATGGAAAAAAACAAGCATAAAAAAGATGAAACCATCAAAGACCAGAACACCTCTTCTCCTTCAAGAGATCACAACATGACTGAGAAAGAGTACAATGAATTGACAGAAAAATTGACAAAATTTTCCTGAGCTAAAGGAACATGTTCTAAACCAATGCAAAGAAACTAAAAACCTTGAAAAAAGGTTAGAGGAAATGCTAACTAGAATAACCAGCTTAGAGAAGAACATAAACGACTTGATGGAGCTGAAAAACACAGCACGAGAACTACTTGAAGCAAACACAAGTTTTAATAGCCAAATCAATCAAGCAGAAGAAAGGATATCAGAGATTGAAGATCAACTCAATGAAATAAAAAGAGAAGGCAAGACAAGAGAAAAAAGAGTGAAAAGAAATGAACAAAGCATCCAAGAAATATGGGATTATGTGAAAAGACCTAATCTATGCTTCACTGGTGTACCTGAATATGTCAGGGAGAATGAATCCAATCTGGAAAACATGCTCCAGGATAATATCCAGGAGAACTTCCCAAGCCCAGCAAGGCAGTCCAACATTCAAATCCAAGAAATACAGAGAACTCCACAAAGATATTCCTCAAGAAGAGCAACCCCAAGGCACATATCGTCAGATTCACCAGGGTTGAAATGAAGGAGAAAATGCTAAGGGCAGCCAGAAAGAAAGGTCAAGTCACCCACAGAGGGAAGCCAATCAAACTGACAGTGGGTCTCTCAGCAGAAACCCTATAAGCCAGAAGAGAGTGGGGGCCAATATTCAACAGCCTCAAAGAAAAGAACTTTCAACCCAGAATCTCATATCCAGCCAAACTAAGTTTCATACGTGGAGAAATAAAATCCTTTGCAGACAAGCAATTACCGAGAGATTTCATCACCACCAGACCTGCCTTACAGGAGCTCTGAAAGAAACACTAAACACGAAAAGGAACAAGTACCAGCCACTGCAAAAGCACACCAAATGGCAAAGACCAAAAATGCAATGAAGAAACTGAGTCAAGTAATGGGCAAGAAACCAGCCAGTAACAAAATGGCAGGATCAAATTCACACATAACAATATTAACATTGAATGTAAATGGCCTAAATGCCCCAGTCAAAATTCACAGACTGGCAAACTGGATAAAAAGTCAAGACCCATCAGTGTGCTGTATTCAGGAAACCCATCTCACATACAAAGAAACACATAGACTCAAAATAAAGGGATGGAAGAAGATTTGCCAAGCAAATGGAGAACAAAACAAAGCAGGGGTTGCAATCCTAGTCTCTGATAAAATGGACTTCAAATAAACGAAGATCAAAAGAGATAAAGAAAGGCATTACATAATGGTAAAAGGATCAATCCAACAAGAAGAGCTAACTATCCTAAATATATATGCACCCAACACAGGAGCACCCAACTACATAAAGCAAGTTCTTAATGACCCAAAAGGAGATTTAGGTTCCCACACGATAGTAGTGGGAGACTTCAACACTCCACTGTCAATATTAGATCAATGAGACAGAAAATTAACAAGGACATCCAGGACTTGAATGCAGAGCTGGACCAAGCAGACCTAATAGACATATACAGAACACTCCACCCCAAATCCACAGAATATACATTCTTCTCAGGACCACATCACACTTACTCTAAAATTGACCACATAATTGGAAGCAAATCACTCCTCAGCAAATGTAAAATAACAGAAATCATAACAAACAGTCAATCAGACCACAGCGCAATCAGACTAGAACTCTGGATTAAGAAACTCACTCAAATCTGCACAGCTACTTGGAAACTGAACAACCCTTGCTTCTGAGTGTCAACTGGATAAAAAATGAAATGAAGGCAGAAATAAAGATGTTGTTCGAAACCAGTCAGAATGAAGACACAACTTACCAGAATCTCTGGGACACATTTAAAGCAGTATCTAGAGGGAAATTTATAGCAATAAATGCCCATATGAGAAACAAGGAAAGATCTAAAATCAACACCCTATCATCAAAATTGAAAGAGGAGAAAGATCAAAAAAACTCAAAAGCTAGCAGAAGACAAGAAATAACTAAGATCAGAGCCGAACTGAAGGAGACAGGGACACAAAAAAAACTTCAAAAAATCAAGAAATACAGGAGCTGGTTTTTTGAAAAGATCAACAAAATAGACCACTATCCAGACTGATAAAAGAGAGAAGAATTAAATAGATGCAATAAAAAATGATAAAGGGGATATCACCACTGATTCCACAGAAATACAAACTACCATCAGAGATTACTATAAACAACTCTATGCACATAAACCAGTAAATCTGGAAGAAATGGATAAATTCCTGGACACTTGTACTCTACCAAGACTAAACCAGGAAGAAGTTGAAAACGTGAATAGACCAATAACAAGGGCTGAAGTTGAGGTAGCAACGAATAGCCTACCAACCAAAAAAAGTCCAGGTCCAGACGGGTTCACAGCCAAATTTTACCAGACACGCAAAGAGGAGCTGGTTCCATTCCTTCTGAAACTATACCAAACAATACAAAAAGAGAGAATCCTCCCTAACTCATTTTATGAGACCAACATCATCCTGATACAAAAACCAGGCAGAGACTGAACTAAAAAAGAAAACTTCAGGCCAATATCCATGATGAACATAGATGCAGAAATCTTCAAAAAATACTGGCAAACCAATTGCAACAGCACATCAAAAACCTTATTCATCATGATCAAGCAGGCTTCATCCCGGGGATGCAAGGCTGGTTCAACATACGCAAGTCCATAAACGTAATTCACCACATAAACAGAACCAAAGACAAAAACCGCATGATTATCTCAATAGATGCAGAGAAGGCCTTTGACAAAATTCAACAGCACTTCATGCTAAAAACTCTCAATAAACTAGGTATCGATGGAACATATCATAAAATAATAAAAACTATTTATGACAAATCCACAGCCAATATCATACTGAACAGGCAAAAGCTGGAAGCATTCCCTTTGAAATCGGGCACTAGACAAGGATGCCCTCTCTCACTACTCCTATTCAATATAGTATTGGAAGTTCTAGCCAGAGCAATCAGGCAAGAAAAAGAAATAAAGGGTATTCAATTAGGAAAGGAGGAAGTCAAACTGTCTCTATTTGCAGACGACATGATTGTATATTTAGAAGACCCCATCATCTCAGCCCAAAATCTCCTCACACTGATAAGCAACTTCAGCAAAGTCTCGGGATACAAAATCAATGTGCAGAAATCGCATGCATTCCTATATACCAATAACAGGCAAACAAAGAGCCAAATCAAGAGCTCCCATTCACAATTGCTACAAAGAGAATAAAATACCTAGGAATACAACTAACAAAGGATGTAAAGAACCTCTTCAAGGAGAACTACAAACCACTGCTCAAGGAAATAAGAGAGGACGCAAACATAGGAAGAATCAATATCATGAAAATGGCCATACTACCCAAAGTAATTTATAGATTCAATGCTATCCCCATCAAGCTATCATTGAACTTCTTCACAAAACTGGAAGAAACCACTTTAAACTTCACATGGAACTAAAAGAGAGCCCACATAGCCAAGACAACCCTAAGCAAAAAGAACAAAACCAGAGGCATCACGTTGCCAGATTTCAAACTATGCTACAAGGCTACAGTAATCAAACAGCATGGTACTGGTACCAAAACAAAGACATCGACCAATGAAACAGAACAAGGCCTCAGAAGCAACACCACACATCTACAACCATCTGATCTTTGACAAACCTGACAAAAACAAGCAATGGGGAAAGGACTCCATGTTTAATAAATGGTGTTGGGAAAACTGGCTAGCAATGTGCAGAAAGCAAAAACTGAACCCCTTCCTGTCACCTTACACTAAAATCAACTCCAGATAGATTAAAGATTTAAACATAAAACCTAACACCATAAAAACACTAGAAGAAAACGTAGGCAAAACCATCCAGGACATAGGCATAGGCAAGGACTTCATGACTAAAATACCAAAAGCAATGGCAACAAAAGCCAAAATAGACAAATGGGATCTAATTAAACTTCATAGCTTCTGTACAGCAAAAGAAACAATCATTAGAGTGAACCGGCAACCAACAGAATGGGAAAAAATTTTTACAATCTAGCCATCTGACAAAGGGCTAATATCCAGAATCTACAACAAACCAAAACAGATTTGCAAGAAAAAAAACAAACTCATTCTAAAGTGGGCGAAGGATATGAACAGACACTTCTCAAAAGAAGACATATATGAGGCCAACAAACATATTAAAAAATGCTCATCATCATTGGTCATTAGAGAAATGCAAATCAAAACCAGTCTCATGCCAGTTAGAATGGCGATCATTAAAAAATCTGGAGACAACAGATGCTGGAGAGGATGTGGAGAAATAGGAACACTTTTACACTGTTGGTGGGAGTGTAAATTAGTTCAACCATTGTGGAAGACAGTGTGGCAATTCCTCAAGGATCTAGAAACAGAAATTCCATTTGACCCAGCAATCCCATTACTGGGTATATACCAAAAGGATTATAAATCATTCTATTATAAAGACACATGCACATGTATGTTCATTGCAGCCCAGTGTACAATAGCAAGACTTGGAACCAACCCAAATGCCCATCAATGATAGACTGGACAAAAAATAAATGTAGCACATATACACCATGGAATACTACACATCCATAAAAAATGATGAGTTCGTATCCTTTGTAGGAACTTGGATGAATCTGGAAGCCATCATTCTCAGCAAACTGACACAAGAATAGAAAACCAAATAATGCATGTTCTCACTCATAGGTGGGTGTTGAACAATGAGAACACATGGACTCAGGGAGAGGAGCATCACAGGCAGTTTGGCGGGGGGCTAGGGGAGGGACAGCAGGGGTTGGGGAGGTTGGGGAGGGATAACATGGGGAGAAATGCCAGTTATAGATGAAAGGGGAATAGAGGCAGCAAACTACCTGGTTATGTATGCACCTATGCAACAACCCTGCATGACCTGCACATGTACCCCAGAACCTAAAGTAAAATAAAATAAAATAAAATGTGGTACACATACACCATGAAATACTATGCAGCCATAAAAAAGAATGAGATCATGTCCTTTGCAGGGACATGGATAGAGCTGGAGGACATTATCCTTAGCAAAATAAGGGAACAGAAAACCAAATACCACATATTCTCACTCATAAGTGGGAGCACATGATGAGAACGCATGGATACATAGAGGGGAACAATACACACGGGGGCCTATAGGAAGGTGGAGGGTGGGATGAGGGGGAGGATCAGGAAAAGTAACTAATGAGTACTAGGCTTAATACCTGGGTGATGAAATAATCCATATAATAAACCCCCATGACACAAGTTTACCTATGTAACAAACCTGCACATGTAACTTAAACAAAAGTTTAATAATAACAGTAAACTTAAAAGAAAAGTTTAATAATAATATTGATGCCAGTACTTTCTGCAGAACCATTCTATCAAAGTCACTTAGGATGGGTTGCAAGCAGTACAGATTTTATAAAACGGTTGGGGAGGGATAACATGGGGAGAAATGCCAGATATAGGTGATGGGGATGAAGGCAGCAAACCACATTGCCATGTATGTACCTATGCAACAATCCTGCATGTTCTTCACATGTACCCTAGAACCTAAAATGCAATAAATATATATATATATATATATCACAAAAAATTTTTTAAAGATTTTATAAAATGGATCAGGTGATGACATTGTACTACCATGATTATGTACATTGAAACGACCTAAAGTAAATATCAATAAATGATCTGCTCACAAAGAACTGACTTAGCCATCCTCAAAAAGGTTTAAGCACGGCTGAGTGGCTGTCAGTTTTATTGTTATAGAGAAGTCCCACATCAAGTGATAGAGCAGATGAGCTTTAGATTCAAGGGTAGAGAATGATTAAATGCCACTGAACAACAGAAACAGGCCAGATTCCTAATGCAGAGGGAGCTGTGCCATGTCCAGACCACGTTTCTTCCCCCCACCCCATGCCAGCTCAATCTCTGGGAATAAGAAGCTGGACCCAGTCCTCAGAGTGGACTTCTTTTTCCAAATGGACAGTTGGAATCAGGGAACTATTTGTTTAGAATGGCAATGAAAACTGAAAGTTTAGGGTACAGCAAGGGGGAAAAGGAGGTACTCAAAGCCCATTACATGAGCATTTTCATTTGAAGTTCTATGACCTTATTTCTGCAAGGAGCCTCTTCTATCTCCCTGACTTCTACCCATTGAGTCCCCAACCCAACTCCAGCTCTTTATATCAAGGCAAATTATTCGATTTCTCATCACATTCTGTTCAACTGTGTGCAGATAGCTCATGCTCCCCACCATTTGCTGTTGCTAAGTTGAAGTCCACATGAGGAATTTAGTCCTTATGAATATACATCAGCGCCTCCAGCATCAAATACTGGATTCTCTGCCCTTCTCTGATCTCTCTCCAGTTTTGTTTCTACACCTTTCTATTACTGAAGTCCCACAAATGTGTTAAAATATCCTAGCTGTACTACCAGCAGCCCAGAACAAGGAATAAACCATACTGACCTAACTCTTGAAAAAATCATATTTCACAAACAGAATTCTTCATCATTGTCTTATATAGTGACTCTAACTATGACAGAAGACACTGCTGCGGCCCCATATCCCATGAACCAAAGGCAGATACCTAGCACATATCAGGTAAATATCTTTTTTCTCCATGTGAAATTGTGTTTAATTGTTTTTCTATTTGCAAGCACAGGTCTGCTTCATACCTGGCATTGACCACAATGGGTGGCCAAAAAGAGAGAAGATTTTCTTGAATATGAATACAGATTAAAGAGGGAGAAATTGTTATAAATCATGGCACTGTCTTCCAAAGGCTGAGTGCACATCATAAAACTTTCCCAGTTCATTTCAAGCCACTCTTGAGTTCATCAATGCTTTATTTGTGAAAGTAAATGCTTAGCCTTACAAAACATCTATTCAAACACCAACGACTCAGAATTCTGGGACTTTCCTGCTAGTCTGGAAATCATGTTTATGATACAAGTGCCTAGTTAATAAAAGCCTGCCTTCCATGCGTCAAAGACCTTTATGATCTTAAAGAAAAAAAGAAAAAGGGGGGACACTGCATTTGTCCAAACCCACAAAAGGTACAACGCAGAGGGTGAACCCTAAAGTAAACCATGGGCTCTAAGTGATAGTGATGTAGCAATGCAGGTTCTTCAGTTGGAATAAATGCACCACTCTGGTGAGGGATGTTCCTAGTTAGGGAAGCCATACGTATGTGGGGCCTGAGGTGTGTGGGAAATCTCTGTACCTTCCTCTCAGTTTTGCTGTGTACTTAAACTGGTCTAAAAATAAGGTATATTAATAAATAGGTAAGTAATCAATCCTGTTAGAAGTTGGCCTTCCTACTGTACTCACAGGCTGTTAAAAATTTGGGGGAGAATGTTTCCCTTCAAAACACAGGAAAAGTGCAGGTGGGAGCATCTGGAAGGCCGCCCGTGCAAGCTGGGGATTTCTGGAAAGGTTGCCCCTCCCTTAGGATGTTTACACCTGCTGTTCTCCTTACCTGGAAATCTTTCCTCAGGTTTTGAGTGGCTGAATCTTTCTTGTCATGCAGAACTCAACTTATTCATTCATTCATTCATTCATTTATTATTTTTGAGACAGAGTCTTACTCTGTCACCCAGGCTGGAGTACAGTGGCTCAATCTTGGCTCACTGCAACCTCCACTTCCCAGGTTCAAGCCATTCTCCTGCTTCAACCTCCTGAGTAGCTGGGATGACAGGCACCCACCACCATGCTGGGCTAGTCTTTGTATTTCTAGTAGAGACGAGGTTTCACCATGTTGGCCAGACTGATTTCAAACTCCTGACCTCAAGTGATCCACCCACCTCAGCCTCCCAAAGTTCTGGGATGACAGATGTGAGCCACCATGTCCCAGCAGAACTCAATTTAAATGTCATCTCCTCACAGATCATCTCCTCATAGACGTCATCCATGAGGATGGTAAGGTGATGTATCTGCCAAAATGAGCCAGGAGAGAGAGAATGTAGCCTGAATGACTGGTCCCCATCTCAGCCTCTCTCTGTGTCCATACCCTTTCCCAGCCTCATCCTGCCAAGAATGCATTTTCTTTTCCCTTGACTTTCAGCTTGGCCACATGACTTGCTTCAGCTGACAGTGCGTGGGCAGAAGGAGAGTTTGCCAGGTCAGCCCAGACCTGAAGCAGCCTTTTGTTTTCCCATTTCCCTCATGAACCTCTCCACCAGAAGAGTATGTCATGGCTAACCCCATGGTTAACCTCCAACCCCAGACAGAGAATGAGAGATGCCTGGAGCAGGACAACCTAGCTACATCCATCCATGAGTGAGTAACCACAATGAATTCTAGTTTGTAGTCACTGAGTTTTGGGGTGCTACTATGTGGCATTATGTGACAAATGATGTACCAGGGGTATGGAGTTCTTTTCATAAAGAGAACTTTATGGCACCCCCCCAAGCATGTGCTGGCCATTTATCCCTCTCCACACCAGTCTTGCAACCCCTTTTGCATTTTGAAATTACAGATGAGGACAAAGAATAATTAACAAGTGCCTGTATTGCTTATTATCTTGACATCTGTCATATTTATATCGAATTATTCTCAGTGTGCATAATATGTAATATTACCCATAAGATTAAAATATGCCCTGAGAGCAGAAACTCCACTGTAACCCACTAAAGATGAGCCAGCAAAGTCCATCAAGGCTGCCTGCTTGGTTCTCTATGCTTCCCCAACTTGGTGCCATGTTGTCCCTGGCATTGATCTTGGAAGAGGTTGGTAGAAGGTGGAGGAGGAATGAAAGGAGGCAAAGAACAAGAGAGAAGTTAAGAAATTGCACTGCCACTCAGTTAGAACCAACGGAACCTACCCCTTACAGGGACATCCTGTCCTGAGATATTTATTATGAAGATTGCACAAGAGATCAGACATCATCACCCTCTTGGAGAAATGGCTTCAAAACCCAATGAGGCAGTATATAAGCGCTGAAATATCCTCACCAATGAGTGGAAAACTTCTCTGAAGTTTCCGTGATTTGTCTGCCAGCTCCCAAGAATACACACACACAGGCACACACACAGCTGCATCTAGACCTTCCACCTCTTGCTGCTATCAACCTTGTTAGCTGAGACAGGCCAAGACATACTCACCAGCCCCTTGCTGAGATGTGACTCACCCTCATATCCTCTTTCCCAACATCGTCATCAATGCCACCTCCCCTTCCCACACGCTACTTCTCACCACCCAACCACCAGAAGGTGTACAGTGGCCGCAGCCATGGTGAGACACCAGCAGACTTGCACACTCCTTGCAGATTTATTTGGTTTCATCGATGTATTAGACCACACACGGGAAAAGAAATGAGCAGGGCAAAAGAAAGGTTTCTTTGATCCTAAATCTGGAAATGAAATATATCGACATAAAGCAATGAAAAGCCAGAAATGGCCAATAAGAAACCACAGCTTGACTCTCAGAGTTAAACTCCATTATCACGTTTTTTGTATATCCTTAATGGCTCCTAAAAACTCCATTTAACAAACCAAAACTATGGCCAGAGCTGAAGAGGCTCTTATAATAAGTAAGCCCTGAGCCTGGGTGAGATCCGCCAAACTGGAAACCTCTTATTCCACCCCTCACCCCTCCCCTCACCCAGTGGCATTAACACCGTGAGCTTCACCCATACCTGACTTAGCTCCCCCACTCTTATTATCTTGGCAGCTTCTGGGAGCCTTTCGCCAAGGTTCTGGGCTCCTTCAGTCAACATGACCAATTCCACATCCTTTATTAATTACTAACCATTTCCCCTTGTAGTCAGCCCTGAAATCCCTGCTTTGATCTGCCTGACAGGTCACATGGTGTGTGCTTCTGAACACAGCCCATTCCATGGCCGATGTAGAACTGGCAAGCCTGGCAGACACACACAAGCAAGAAAGACATTTCCTGTAGACACAAGAAAAAGAGGGAATTCTACCAGAAAATCAATGGCCATAAGCAGAGAATTCACTGTGTGAATTCATTCTGTATTTATTTATTAATAGCCTGTTGGTATGTATTTAAGAGCAAAATAACAGTGGCTGTCATAAACACCCTACATCCTGTCCAATTGGAGAGACCATAGCTTATTTAGATCACAGAAAGACCACGATTCTGAAACCTGAAAAGTCTAATGAGCTGAATTGTGTGCTTAACGGAGAAGACTCATGGATAAGCCCTCTGGCAACTTCTGCTAACCTTTTCTGAAGGCACTGGGTCCTCCACAGATCCTGACTGCAGGCAGAATGGCTGGAATGATGAGAGGCTTTTCTTGTAACCAAGGCAAGGACGTGAGCAGATGCCTTTCGTCCAGACCCGCTTTCCTCCTTGGACCACTGTCTATATAAACAGCCTTTCTGTTATCTCAAATGTGGCATTACAACAAACCAGATACATTTTTCAGGGCACATTGATCTATCCCAAGGGTAGAGGTCTGCGATCTCCTTTGAGGCTGGCAGTGGATACTTGCAGGGAAATCTGAAGGCAAACATGCTGCTGAATTTAATGAAAATTATTGCATTTTTTTGGTCCACCCAAAGTATCAAAACGAAAACAGGCCAGGAACAGTGGCTCACACCCAGCAGTTAGTAAAAAATCCCAGAGCTTTGGGGAGCTAAGGCGGGAGGATAGCTTGAGCCCAGTAGTTTGAGACCAGCCTAGGCAATATAGTGAGACCCATCTCTAAAAAAAAAAAAAAAAAAAATTAATTAGCTGGGCATGGTGACGCTTGCCTGTAGTCCCAGCTACTGGGAAGGCTGAGGTGGGAAGATCGCTTGAGCCCAGCTGTGATTATGCTACTGCACTCCAGCCTAGGCAATATTGTCTCTGTAAAAACATAAAATAAAAAATATTTTTAAAAAAACAGTCATTAATAGATTCAAGTTGGTTGGCAAGCATCAGATCTCATGTGAGCTGAAATTGCCACATGACTTAAAGCATTAAATAATAAATGTTTACCTTTATTAAATATTCAGGCCATTTCTGGTTAAGAAAAACCTGAACCTTTTTCACCGCCTGGCTTAAGATGCAGGTAAGCTAAGCATCATCCTTCCTTTCTCTTGGCGATGCCTACGCATGCAGATTGGTGAAGCCCATCCCACTGCAATAAAAAAAAAATACCACATCGGTTCCACTTCTGCTGCAATTACCGTCTGGTGTGAAGATCAAAGGGCCCTTTTCCCCTGGCAGATTACTCGTCTACAGCTCCCTGGCCTGTCAGTGTGGTCTCAGCTGCTCCCACTTGTCCCATTGCTGCTCAGGAATAAGCAGCCGCCTAGATCTGCCAGCTCTGTGACCAGGCTTGTAATGACAGTAATTGCTAGTCTGTCAAGTCACCTCCAACCAAAAAGGAAAATGCCTTCCAGACACACTTCTCAGGCCTGTGTGAAGAGATAGAAATGAACTCATAAAAGAAAAGTATCCAGTCCTGTTTACACAATGCCACTCTGACCAACAGGCTTTTTTTCTTTTTCTAATGGCTTAAATTGCTGGGCCACACAGTGGAACAAAAGGCTTATGTGTCCACCCCTTGAGACCATTAAGTCCCTGACTTGCTCTGACCACCATGAAGCCCAAAGGGAGGTGTAGGTCTATTCTTGTACCATTTCCATTCTCCCCAAGGTATTTTTTGGGCTGGGGTTGCCTTCAGGATTACACTTGCCCAGAAAAGGGACCATCTGTCCTTTTCTGCAACAGGAGCTACATGAGATTTAAGCGGAGTTTCTTCCCATTTCCTCACTACCTTTCTGTTTAAGTTTGATCCCTGTTGGTTACTGTAGGAAGACACGATTGGTATGGGAAAGGGATATGTATAACAGTTTCAGTCTTATTTTCCCAGTACAATAAGCCAGTTGGATAATTCATTCAAGTAAATATTAACACGAACATTTTTAATATAAAGCCCATTTTAGCATCCACACAACTTTGGCATTGTATGTACATGTTAGATTATACTTTCACAGAGATGGATTTAAACAGGTGAAATCTTGGCTGCAATAAAAGATTCATTCATTAATGCACTCAGATAATGTACACCTACTTTAAATGCATATGGAATGTATCCTTGGAAACACTTGGGTGCTGCCTAAAGTCTCTTGTTGTCTCAGCTCCACTCTCTCTCTCCTTTCTCCTCCTCTCTGACCCAGGAGCAGAAAGCCTAGAAACCACATTTCCCAGATCCCTCTTTCCAATCAGCCTCTTGTTAGCTTCTACAGTGGGAGGCACCAGTAGCAGATTGGAGGTGGAAGTAAGGGAGACGCTATTTTTTCCACCTTCTGGTAGTACCTCAAGAGATGGTGGTGGCAGCAGCAAAGGCTGACAAGGGTGGCTTCTGGGTTTCCGCTGGGTCGACTCAGTTTTAATAGCAACAATCTTGGTGGCTCAGCAAGCATCATGTTCCCTTTGGCTTTCAAGCCTAGGGGGAGAGCCACTTCCTGCAGTTACTAATCTGTAAGTAAACTTGCCTCCTATATTTGCTCCTTCATTCCTCTCAAATCATGCTATGCTAATGATCTGTATTAAATTCCTTCTCTGAAATACTTACAGTGGTTTCTAGACAGAATAATTCATTGATTCAACACTGACTGATAACTTAACATGCAAATAATTTATCCCCATACACTGTATTTGTTATGAAGCAAATGTTAATCAGATGGTTTAAAGATGATACAGTAGCAATAAGGTCATTTCATTCAGTCTCTAAATTTATGGCAGATAGGCATCGCGGTGCATTCCTGTAGTCCCAGCTACCCGGGAGGCTGAGGTGGGAGGATCGCTTGAGCCCAAGAGGTAGAGGTTGCAATGAGCCATGCTTGTACCACTGCACTCCAGCCTGGGCAACAGAATGAAGCTGTGTCTTAAAATAAAAATAAAAATAGGGCCAGGCACAGTGGCTCACACCTGTAATCCCTGCCTTTGGGAGGCCAAGGCCCATCCCCCCAAAAAATAATAATAATAAATAAAAATAAATAAATTCATGGCAGATTTAGGAAGGAAAATTTAATTATATAAATTCTCTAAGACTCTATAAAATAGCCAGATAAGTGGTCCAATTCCTTCTCTAAGTAGCTTTGGTTTCGGTGTTATGTTTGTTGGCTTGGGGTCTGTCCATCTGGGTCATCACGTGTAGGGCTGGTGTGGGATCTCAGGCACTGACGTCGCACGGCATGGCAGCATCTGAGGCCAGCACTTTGATCCATGCACACACACAGGATATAGACATAAGAGCTTCCCAAACCAACTGGAAAGAGTCCCGGTGGGAATACTCCACGACATATTCATCAAAGTCAAATGCAGAGCAAATTGCACCAGCTCATTAGTTATGAAAAGTCTCTCACAAAGTGACATGTTGTTAACTATGTGGAAGCTAGCACATTTTCACATGGTCCTTTTTGTCTACTTGGAGCTAAACGGTCACATTTAGTAATGCATTGAGGTTTTCTTTTCCTTACTTAGGAAGAAAAAGCTATTCTATGCCTAACCCACATCTAAATATAAATACTCGTATGTTTACATATGCCCACTGTGTGGATAGAGGTAGCCTGTGGGTAAGAAGGAAGTTTGCTATGCCAGAATTTGTTTGACAAAGACATATAGAAGGAATTCGAAAAATAAATGTTGACTATTTTAAAACCTTTGAATCCATGTGGAGTGCCTGCACCCCCTGGACTAAATGGGCAAATTCAGACATTGTATGGAAACCGGGCCTTATTTCTCTACATTTGTCAGCTAAAGCAGTGAAAAGAAAGTGTGTCTCCACCATCAATGAAAGGAACTTCAGTTCCTTGGGTCTTTGATTTCTTCTCCCAAAATGTGGAAGTGAGAACTTTCAGAAGCTCACAAAAGTTACCCTTCTATATTCAGGCCTTTTATCTAAACTGAGATGCTCATATGTACTGCTTGACTTTTAAAAACTCCTAAATGTGCCTATTCAATCTTATGACAATGCCTGATCATTGAAAATCCTTTCTGGATCAGTTAGGTTACTGGTTTGACTGTCACAAAAAACGGTTAAAATAACAGTGACTTAAATTGATAATAGTTTATTTATTTTAAAGATGATCTAATCATAAATAATTCAAAGTGTGGTAGCACTCCATAGTATCAGAGTCCCAGCTCTTCCTGTCTTGCTGTTCTGCCATCCAAAACACATGGCTTCAATTTGCTGGCTACTTACACGTGCATACCTGTGATTACCTTAGCCTGTGCATAGAGGCCCCATAGCAACTCTGCACATAGCCCTCACGGTCACATCCCATGGGCTACATGACACTTCTTGCTGCAAAGGAAGCTGGGAAACATAGCCTTTGTTCTGGGTCGCACTGGACTCAACATTACTAAAGGAAAGGGGTGGGTGACGAGCCATGTCTGCCACAACCTTCTTTCATTAAGGTGCAGCGTTTCCCTAAGTATTGGTACAGAGAAGGCACAAAATGGATATTTGCTCAATGAACAAATAAACAAATGAATGAATAAAATTCTTCAGGGAATGCTTATCTAAAAACAGACATGAGGACAGTTTGCTAGGATATTCATGGTTGGTTGTTTTCATCAATTTCTCGGAAGAGAAATTTAGTTTTTATGAGATCATTAAGTCAATTTAAACATACACATATTTGCCTATTAGCATCAGGAAGAACAATGTAAATGTCCTACGGGTGACACCATCATGTTCTTCCTCAGCATTTCTCAAACCCATCTAGCCATGTAATCCTTTATCAGAGAACATTTACTAATGATTTATAAGACATTCATGAAAAATACTCTCCTGCCTAAAATCTTAGCAGAAAAATAGAATTCCGCCATTGATCCACTTAGGATAGGACCATAAAGAAGCCAATATCCATGTAGATAAACTACATTTTCTAAAGCAACAAGAGAGAAGTCTTTTCAGCACATACTATTAACAGTCCCATAGTATCTTCCCATGGTTGTGAATAACTAGTAGGTTGACCTGCCACCTTACATAGTGTCTTCCTTTCCCCAGTAATTTCCCAGTAATCCTGGAATACTGAAAATGTCAGACACCTCGAAATGGTATCAAAGCCATTCACCTGCCTTCAGATTCTACTGTCACTAAACTAACTGAGGGAAACCAACATCAGAGCGAAACCTCATGACATGAGCTCATTCCTACACAGGGTCTGGATAACATCACTTCCGCTTTAAGTACAGACTAAAAAAGGATGATGATCCAGACCGGCAATTTTAGATGCACTGCACGGGTGGACGAGGGGATTGTAACCAGCCATCCAGGAAATCTGGCATCTGTCCAGAAAACAAGTCTAAATTTTGAAAGGGCTCTGCCTAACACATTTCGTTTATGTCCACAGGTCTCTGAGGAAGTGCACTTATAAAGAGGAGATGACTGCGTTAGAAATTATGACTGAGGCAGCTTTTGTGCTGTAACTCTTGCTTAAAAGGGAAGTACGCCAGTTCCCCTTTGAAACAGATCCTCCGCAGCAGGTGGCTACCACCAGGAAGCCAGGCACACGACACAGCAGTCTTGAAATCTGGCTGTGTTGCAAAGATCTTCCCTTTATCCATTAGAAGGATGTGAGAGCAAAAGCAGAGAGGGTAAAAAAATTTTTAATGGAGTTTCGCTCTTCTTGCCCAGGCTGGAGTGCAACAGCATGATCTCAGCTCACCGCAGCCTCCACCTCCCAGGTTCAAGAGATTCTCCTGCCTCAGCCTCCCGGATAGCTAGGATTACAGGCATGTGCCACCACATCCAGCTCATTTTATATATTCAGTAGAAACAGGGTTTCTCCATGTTGGCCAGGCTGGTCTCAAACTCCTGACCTCAGGTGATCCACCTGGCTCGGGCACCCAAAGTGCTAAGATTACAGGCATGAGCCACCGCACCCCAGGCAAGAGGGTAGAATTTTTAGTTAGTAATAATCTCTTTTAATCAAAGAACTCAATAAATTACAAAGAGACTGAGTCATTTGTCCTAGCTTAAAGAAATGTCATAAGAAGAGCTCAGGGCAGTAAAGAAAGTTTAATTAACACAGCTGGGTGCTGTAGCTCATGCCTATAATCCCAGCACTTTGGGAGGCCAATGCAGGCAGATAACCTAAGGTCAGGAGTTTGAGACCAGCCTGGCCAACATGGCAGAACCCCGTCTCTACTAAAAATAAAAATAAAAATAAACCTAGGTGAGCATGGTGGCACATGCCTGTAATCCCAGCTACTAGGGAGGCTGAAGCAGGAGAATTGCCTGAACCTGGGAGGCGGAGGTTGCAGTGAGCCGAAATCATGCCACTGCACTCCAGTCTGGGTGACAGAGCAAGACTCCACCTCAAA
>NW_016107356.1:6066082-6073392 GCF_001604975.1 Cebus imitator
AAAAAAAAAAAAAAGCTTAGTATTGGAGAACGTCTATAAGTAGCTTGGTTTAAGGGAGGACAAATGACAAGAAAGCTGATGTAAAATAGTTTGGAACACTCCATTAGCCAACTATCTACACTTCCCCACCATAGTTTTCATTATTCCATTAATGAATGCTGAGTCTCCAGAAATTAAAAAGGACTGTTTCTCAACCTATCTAGACTGCAATCTATTTTAATGAAGCCAAATATGGAGACCTAGATAATAATAGAAATAACTGTGCTAATGTTTACAAGAAAAAATGAATGAGGCTAAGGTTAACTGCAGTAAATAATAATGAAAAATGTGTGTCATTCAGTGTAGTCACTAGAAGGATGGAAATATTTTTAAATGTGACTCATTCCAATTGAAACAGGAAGGGAAGTAAAAGCATCAACATCTAACAAGACATTAAACTCCCTAAGTCAGAGAGTGCTGCCCCTGTGGGGAGGGAACTGTCCTCCTCCCAGTGGCATTGAACCAGCTCACTCAAGCCAGGGCTCCTCTGGAGAAAGTCACTGAATCACATGTGTGTGTGCACACAGACATGACAATAGCCAGCCAGTGAGAAAGAGAGAGGGCACGCTGACCCCTAAAGGACCAATGCAGACTGTGGACATCTTTTGAGAAGGAAAGGAATCAAGAAAAAAAAAAGCGGTAGATAACTTAGCTCAAAATCATGTTGGGAGAGGGTTGACCCATTCTCGGGCCCACAGATCTTGAGAGAAGGGTACATGAGCCCACATGTCCTCAGTAGGCGCTTGAGGTAAGGAGCCAAGAGCTGACTTAGAAGGAGAGGGAAGGAAGACCCACAGGAATAATAAAACAAGGAGAGCACTTAAATATACCGCATGTCTTCAAATTTGCAGGTCCTGGGGATTTGTAACTTGAAGAAAATGACCAAAAGTTATTTCTGAAGGCTAGAAAAATGTATAGAAAACACATGCTGCTTAAAAAGTGTGAGCAGAGAGAGTGGGAGAAAGGGATGACCTTGGCTTCTATGAATAAATGTTTCTACTGTCTTTCCTTAACTGGCAAACACTTATGGGTAAATGATACTTTTTAAACCCATGAGCAGAAACCTAGCTGAGAAATAATTAGCACAATTTGGCAGAGTACAAATGTGTCTGTATTTATGCAACTTTCCTGATTTTTTTTTTAGAAAAGCATTAAACTTCACATTGCAGAAGAATGAAAGGAGTGTCGTTTTCATTTTTTAAGATTTTGATTTAATCTGATCAGGATTTTGATGTGAGAGGAATTAACTACCCTAGGAAGGCAGGTAGAATTAGGGTCTTGAGATGCAACTCAAATCTAGATGTTTCCTCCTGCCTTGCCCCCAGCTCAGCCTCCTCCTCCAGCCACTGGACCCTCCACCTTCCCAGACTGAACTCATACTTCCCCTTCCTTCACTCTGTTTCCTTCTCCATGTTCATTTCTCCTTCTCCTCTCAAGCCCCTTGCACTCTTTTCTAGATCTCAGTTAATGAAGCCAGCATGCATCCAACCTCCAATGCAAGAAATGTTTTGAAAAACCACTGCTTGAAATAACTGTCACCTCCTTCACCTAGAGAATAAAATCCAAACTCCCCCAGCATAATAGAGAAAAGTCCTTCACATAAAAGTGCCCATCTGCCTTTCAAACATGTCTCCCTTCCTTCCCCTATGGCTCCCAACACATCCAAGCAGCCTCCAAGCCCCTGAACCCAATCACATTCCTTCATCAGGGGCGCCCTCCTGGTCTTTCCTCGGGGAAGTGCTATCCACTCCTAGACTCAGCTGAAACACCACCTCTCTGTGAAGACCTCCCTAACTCCCAGGGAGTTCGTCTGTAGGTCTCTCTTTTATTCATCTGTCACCTTGGGTTCATATAAAAGCACTTCCCCTATTCCCGGTAATTGATCTTTTTTTCTTCTTCTTCTTCTTCTTCTTCTTCTTCTTTTTTTTGAGATGGAGTTTCGCTCTTGTTACCCAGGCTGGAGTGCAATGGTGCAATCTCGGCTCACCTCAACCTCCGCCTCCTGGGTACAAGCAATTCTCCTGCCTCAGCCTCCCAAGTAGCTGGGACTACAGGCGTGCGCCACCATGCCCAGCTAATTTTTTTGAATTTTTTGTAGAGATGGGGTCTCACCATGTTGACCAGTATGGTCTCGATCTCTTGACCTCGTGATCCACCCGCCTCGGCCTCTCAAAGTGCTGGGATTATAGGTGTGAGCCACCGCACCCGGCCTAATTGATCCATTTTTAAGACTCTCTTCCTCCATGGAATGCAAGAAACTGCCTTCATCTTTGCATGTGAGCACGAAGCACCTCGGTCACCCTACCTAAAGGAAACACACTTCCTGCTGTGTTTTTCTCCCCAGCACTACCATATACTTGCATGTTTATTTGGTTATTACCTGTCTCCCTCCACTGGAATATGAACTACATGAAAGCAGGTATGTTTGTTTATTCTGGTCTCTCCTGTCGCACCGATTCCCTGAATAATGCCTGAGACATGTAGGCACTTAATACATATTTGAATGAACGTGGATCCAAATGGCTTAGAACAGTGTCTAGCACATTTAACATAAAAGTTCCTCCTGCTGCCTAGAACTTTTCTCAGTGTTCTTCCCCTTCTCCCTCCACCTCCCCTGAATTCCTGCCGCAACTACATGAGGTTCCACAGTACTTGGTATTTCATCCATTAATGTATTTTAATCTTGTCTCTCTAAGGAGATTATAAAAATCCCAAGGACAGATGTCACGTCTTTTAAGAAAGTCAATGTTAAGTACAACTAGTGCCAAGCGCTTGCATGCTTATTGAATCACTTAATTTTTTTCCCAAACATCCTGCAAAATTATTTTATTATTCCAGTTTCACAAATAAACTAACAGAAGTACAGACCTACCCAAGCTGATATGGCCTTTAAGCAGCTATTCAAATCAGCTTTAACTCTAACTTTTATGTTCCTTCCAGTACTTCACACTGCGTCTGTTAATTCAGCTCTGGCCAGACACGGTGGCTCACGCCTGTAACCCCAGCACTCTGGGAGGCTGAGGCGGGAGGGTCATCTGAGGTCAGGAGTTTGAGACCAGCCTGGCCAACATGGTGAAACCCTGTCTCTACTAAAAATACAAAAATTAGCTGGGCATGGTGGCAGGCACCTATAATTCCAGCTACCTGAGAGGCTGAGGCAGGAGAATCACTTGAACCCGGGAGGCGTAGGTTGCAGTGAGCCAAGATCACGCCAGTGCACACCAACCCGAACAATGAGCGTGAAATCCCATCTCAAAAAAACATAGCTCTGTTGGGGATTAAACTGTGTCCCTGTCAAATTTATATGTTGAAGCCCTAACCCATAATATGACTGTTAGATAGGGCCTTTCAGGAGATAATGTTAATATTTTAACCTTCGAGGTCAAATGAAGTCAGAAGGGTGGGCCCCTGATCCAACAGGACTAGTATCTTTGCAAGAAGAGAAAGAGGCACCAGGAATGTGTGTGTGCAGAGAAAAGGCAGCCACCTGAGAGCCACAGGGAGGGGCCCCAGAAGAAACCAGCACTGTCAACACCTTGATTTTGGACTTCTAAGCTTCAGAACTGTGAAAAAATAAATGTCTGTCATTTAACCACCCAGTCTGTGGTATTCTGTTAGGAAAATCCTAGAAGACGAATGCAAGCCCATCGTTAAATTTTTCCAAAGCTATAGAAAAGTCAAAGGGAGAAAAACAATCACCCACAAACTCATCATCCAAAAGCAATCACTCCTAACATTTATTCTACAATTTGGTCTTCTTTAACTTCACATATTTTTTAAACAATTGTAATTACACTGTAAATACACATTGGTTACACCAACTTTTCAATTAATATTTTTAAGTTTGTGTACCATTTTTAAATTAATATTATAATGATATGACAATTACTATTTATCCACAAGGATAAACTTTTTCAGGTATTTTTCAAAATGTTTTCCCTTGTGTAAAGAAGAAAAAAAGTTTTCCCTTGTGAATTGTCTATTCTTTGCCTACTCATCTATTTCCTTGCACATTATATAAACAATATTGTCTATTATCCCTTTTTTGGAACGATTTTCTAGCTGTTTCTCAATTATCTCGCCCAATAAGTACCTACTATTGTGCTGAATACAAAATGAGTGTGACCTAATATTGTTGATTAATCATTAAAAATCATTCACCAGTATTTAAAATTAATCACCAGTATTAAGTCATTTTGATATCACATGCACCTGCCATTGCAAACAAAAGAGCACTTCATCTTCACAGTATTCTTTCCAAAAACCCAAAACAAAACCCTGGTCTAATCATGAGAAAACTTCAGACACATGCAAATGGGGAATATTCTGCAGAATATCTGACCAGTCCTCTTCAGAAATGTCAAGGTCATGAAAAAAAACAAAAGGCTGAGAAACTCACAGATTAGAGAAGGCTAAGGAGACGTGTTGACTAAATGTAGCATCATATCCTGGATTAGATTCTGGAAAAGAAAAAAGTCATTGGGGAAAAACTAATCAGAATAAAGCCTATAGTCTAATGTATAGCATTGTATCAACGTTAACTTCTTAGTTTTTATAAATATACCACTGCTATATAAGAGGTTAACATTAAGGAAAACGGGTGAAGAGTTCACAAAAAGCTCTCTGTACTGCCTTTGCAACTCTTCCATACATCTAAAATTATTCCAACATTAAAAGGTGGGTTTTGTTTTTATGATTCACTCTGGATGCATAACCAGTGGCATTTCACGGACGATAACACATGTATCCAACACAACCTTAACTCTTTCATCAACAATCTTGAATTATAAAATAAAAGAAGTATTTATTGAGTTCGTAATAAATTAGAAGATAGCTAAGACCCAGAAACAGAGATTACATATTGGGTGTCAGTTTGCTGAGCTGAAAAGGAGATTGACAACAACAAAATTAGGTCCATAAGACAGGTCAAAATCATGCTCTTTAAGCAGAAAAAGTGGACCACACAAATTAAAGACAGGTTCCCTAAGGCGGCATGGTATGTTGGAAGCATCCTGGTTCTGAAACTGAGTCATGTAACTGCCAATTTCCAGTTGGTTAGGAACCTTAGGAAAGTAAATAATCTTCGAATTTAAAACTGAAGTGGTAAGGTTTATTTTATGAAGCTCTAGAGTAGGGGTCAATCAACTTCTTCTGTGAGTTAGGAAATATTTTGAGGCTTTGTAGGTCAGATGATCTATGTATGTCCCAGCCATGTAACCCTGGTGTTATAGCCCAGAAGAAGCCGTAGACATTGTGTGAACACACGCCCTGGGCCTTAAAGAAGAGAGTGGCTGGGAAGTAAGAAGAAGAAGGAAGAAATTAATAACTTCCATATGCCACAGAATCCACCCAATGCCATAGCCAGGATCATGCAGGAGGAGGACTGTGGTCAGGGCCCTCTATTTCCAAATGTGAATATTGTTCACAGAAAGGATAGGCTATCAGCACTTTTGGAACACAACAGCTGTAACACGTGATCGCTGTGTTATTTTAAAATATTAATCACAACCATAGAAGGCAATACAAATAAATAAGAAGGATGAAACTCAAAGGATATATTACTTACCATAATGGCTAATTTTATGTATCAACTTGACCGGGCCACGGGGTGCCCAGACATTTGGTTAAACATTATCCTGGGTGTTTCCGTGAAGATGCTTTTGGAGGGGTTGAACGCTCAGATTAGCAGACTAAGTGAAGCAGATTGCCCTCCCTCATGTAGGCGGGCCTCATCCCATCAGTCAAAGGCCCAATTAGAACAAAAAGGCCAAGAAGAGAAGACTCCCCCTGCCCGACAGCCTTTAAACTATTGTCCTCAATGTTGAACTAAAACATTGGCCTTTCCTGGGACTCAAGCCTGATGGCCTTCAGACTGCAACTATCCCATCAGCTCTCCCAGTTCTTACGCAATTGGAATCAGACTAAAACTAAACCGTTGGCTCCCTGGGTCTCCAAGTCAACTCACCCTTCAGATCTTGGAACTTGTCAACTTCCACAATTTCATGAGCCAGTTCTCAAAGACAGACAGACAAACAAACACAAGACAATTATAGAGAGAAAGAGAGAGAGAGAGAGAGAGAGAGATCCTATTGGTTCTGTTTCTCTGGAACCCTAATACACTTATATAGATAGTAAATAAACTAGTGACTATGCAATGCCGGCAAAATTCATTGATGTGTTAGGTGAACTGTGCACTAAGGTAAACCAGTGATTATGTTATGTGCTTACTCACCGTGAGTAAGCATATAGCATAATCCAGAAGATGTGTTATGTAGAAAGAGTCAGTTAGTGACATATTATCTATGTTAAAGATAGCTAGAATAGGCCAGGCACAATGGCCCATGCCTGTATTCACAGCACTTTGGGAGGCCAAGGCAGGTGGATCACCTGAGGTCTCCTGACGTACGAGCGGAAGTTCAGGGGGCTCAGCAGAAGAAGCCATAGGCACTGTCAAGACTAGCCAAGACTAGCCTGGCCAACATGGTGAAACCCCATCTCCACAAAAATACAAAAATTAGCTGGGCATGGTGTGGGATGCCTGTAATCAAAGCTACTCAGGGGTCTGAGGCAGAAGAATCCCTTGAACCTAGGAGGTGGAGGTTGCAGTGAACTGCAATCCCACCATTGCACTCTAGACTGGGCAACAGAGTGAGATGGAGTCTCAGGCTAAAATAAATTTAATTTTATGACTTTAAATAGGTAATGGAACAAACATGAGTGTTACTTATAGACAGAGTTAGGTAGAAAGACCAGGTCCTAAAATACAGACCGTGCAATCTCCAGGCTGTCACTTTTCCCACCCCTAAACTGGCCACTCATAAGTGACACGTTATGGTCCCATTTCCAGCCCATGTTCTCCGCCCAAAGAAACACAGGAAAGCTACAGATACTGTATCAGTTTCCTATTGTTTCAGTAACAAAGAATCATAAACACAGTGACCGAAAGGAGCACACACTTGTCATCTTACAGTTTTGGAGGTCAGAAGTCCAACTCAGGTCTCACTGAGCTAAAATCAAGGTGCTCATGTGGCTGCACTAGACTTGTGTAAGCTCTATGGAAGAGGCTGTCTCCTTGCTATATAACTGTGCTAGGGCTACAATAACTAAATATCACAGGCTGGGTGAATGAAACAACAGATTGTATTTTCTCACCGTTCTTGAGGCTGGAAGTTCAAGGTGAAGGTGTTGGCAGGGGTGGTTCTTTCTGAGGCCGTGAAGGCAGGATCTGTTCCAGCCTCTCTCCCTGGCTTGTAGATGCCATCTTCTCCCTG
>NW_016107356.1:6073787-6131890 GCF_001604975.1 Cebus imitator
TTTTGAGACAGAGTTTCACTCTTGTCGCCCAGGCTGGAGTGAAATAGTGTGTTCTTGGCCCATGGCAACTTCCGCCTCTCTGGTTCAAACAATTCTCCTGCCTTAGCCTCCCTTGTAGCTGGGATTACAGGCACCTGCCACATGCCTGGCTAATTTTTTTCTATTTTTAGTAGAGACGAGGTTTCACCATGTTGGCCAGGCTGGTCTCAAACTCCTGACCTCAGATGATCCATCCACCTCAGCCTCTCAAGGTGCTGGGATTACAGGCATGAGCCACCATGCCTGGCCTTTCTTCCATCTTTAAAGCCAGCAGTATTATCTTCAAACAGCATCTCTCTCTGACCTCTGCTTCCAGCACCATGTCTTCTCTGACTCTACCTTTCACTTTTCTTAAAGGCCTCTTACTATTACATTATATAACCTCCCTTTCTAAAGATCCTCATCTATATCTACAAAGTCCCTATTGCTATGTAAGGTACCATAGTCCTGGGTCTAGGAATTAAGACAGGGACATCTTTGAGGAGCCATTGCTCTGCCTCACACAGGCACGCAACAGGTTCATTGGCGAGCTGCAGCTGTTGGCCCATACTTGTTCCTGCATCTCTCCAAGAGGAAACATGTGCCGGCTGCAGGCGTCTTGCACCTGCCGAGCCCCTTCTTGAACCTCTGCTCTTACCTCAGTTCTTGTAACCACACCATCGTCAGGGAAGGCAGATGCAGCAGACAGAGAAAACAGGACATGTGAACATTACCTAACCCAGGAGTCTGGAAACCTGGGAGCGTGCTCAGTCCTTTGACTATCTAGGTGCCCAATCCTGCATGTGTTCACAACTCCATCAATTTCTCATTGCTTCTCATGGTATGTTTTCAACTGAGTCCACAAACTGGGTGATTTAAGCAACTCAGTTTGGTCTGTGAGATTTCCTCTTCCATGACACTGAGGAGAGCCTCAGGGTATTGGAGGTGGGCTATTGGAGGCTACCACAGCACCAAAGTAATTTTCCACCTGCTGTCAGCTGTCATACAGAAGTAGATTTTTGAGTCAACAGAGCATGGTGAAATTTGAGGGAGGAGGGTATGATACAGGACATGGGGCTTGGGCTCAAAGAGGGCAAACTTGGATGAAACCCAGCAATGAGCAGCCCAGAGCCCAGAGGGGGCTTGATCATCTGAGGCCTCAGGGGTTAAGGGGATGACAGAGCAGCCAGCAGTGACAGAAAGGACCCTGCTGACCACCTTCTTCCTTCATACCCCACCCAACCAGCCCTGCTTGCACAGTGCCCAAGGCTCAGGGAAGGCCAGATGCCAGGAGCATTGGGTAACCTGCTTTGAGGCAGTTAGACATATCGATGAACTTGGAATAATGTGGGAAAACTGACAGGCAGGACATGAACCAGAGGGCAGGAAAGGAGCCTCAAACAGAACCTTGGTTTCTCTTTTGTGCTGTTTCTGAGCTATCACTTCCATAATTTGTGAAATCCAAAGCAAAAAAGGAATGTTAGAAGACTTGTATGTACATAGGTTGAAAAAAAATGTTCTGCCCTTTTCCCAGAACAGCAAAAACGGAAACATTCCAGATTTTAAGGAAGGAAATGCATATTTAAGTTCAAAACTCTATTTGAAAAAAATTAAGATGTTCCTTTGTATCCCAAAATACTGATTTTTTTTTTACTTTTAGAAACAAATTGTTTTTTCAAAAAGACTTCATGAAAAAAATGCTCATCATCACTGATTATTAGAGAAATGCAAATCCAAACCACATTGAGATACCACCTCATGCCACTTAGAATGGTGATCATTAAAAAATCTGGGCATACAGATGCTGCAGAGGATGTGGAGAAATAGGAACACTTTTACACGGTTGGTGGGAGTGTAAACTAGTTCCACCATTGTGGAAGACAGTGTGGCACTTCCTCAAGGACCTAGAAATAGAAATTCCATTTGACCCAGCAATCCCATTACTGGGTATATAACCAAAGGATTATAAATTATTCTGTTATAAAGACACATGCACACATATATTCCAGGTTTTTGCTATTGTAAACAGTGCCATAATGAACATATGTGTGCATGTGTCTTTCTCTAATAATCAGCGATGATCAGCATGTTTTTCATATGTTTCTTGGCCTCATATATGTCTTCTTTTGAAAAGTGTCTGTTCATATCCTTTGCCCACCTTTGGATGGGTTTGTTTATTTCTTGTAAATCTGTTTTAGTTCTTTGTAGACTCTGGATGTTAGCCCTTTGTCAGATGGGTAGATTGCAAAAAAATTTTTCCCATTCGGTTGGTTGCCGGTTCACTCTAATGATGTTTCTTTTGCTGTACAGAAGTTCTCGAGTTTAATTAGGTTCCATTTGTCTATTTTGGCATTTGTTGCCAATGCTTTTGGTGTTTTAGTCATTAAATCCTTGCCTATGCCTATGTCCTGAATGGTTTTGCCTAGGTTTTCTTCTAGGGTTTCTATGATGTTAGGTCTTATGTTTAAGTCTTTAATCCATCTGGAGTTAATTTTAGTGTAAGGTGTCAGGAAGGGGTCCAGTTTCTGCTTTCTGCACACGGCTAGCCAGTTTTCCCAACACCATTTATTAAACAGGGAATCCTTTCCCCATTGCTTGTTTTTGTCAGGTTTGTCAAAGATCAGATGGTTGTAGATATGTGGCGTTGCCTCCAGGGCCTCTGTTCTGTTCCATTGGTCTGTATCGCTGTGTTGGTACCAGTGCCATGCTGTTTTGATTACTGTAGCCTTGTAGTATAGTTTGAAATCAGGCAGTGTGACGCCTTCGGCTTTGATCTTTTTGCTTAGGATTGTCTTGGCTATGTGGGCTCTCTTTTGGTTCCATATGAAGTTTAAGGTGGTTTTTTCCAGTTCTGTGAAGAAGGTCATTGGTAGTTTGACGGGGATAGCATTGCCTCTATAAATTATTTTGGGCAGTATGGCCATTTTCACCATATTGATTCTTCCTAACCATGAGCATGGAATGTTTTTTTCCATCTGTTTGTGTCCTCTCTTATTTCGTTGAGCAGTGCTTTGTAGTTCTCCTTGAAGAGGTCCTTTACATCCTTTGTTAGTTGTATTCCTAGGTATTTTATTCTCTTTGTAGCAGTTGTGAATGGGAGTTTGCTCATGATTTGGCTCTCTGTTAGTCTGTTATTGGTGTATAGAAACGCTTGTGATTTCTGCACATTTATTTTGTATCCTGAGACTTTGCTGAAGTTCCTTATCAGCTTAAGGAGATTTGGGGCTGAGATGACAGGGTCTTCTAAACATACAATCATGTCATCTGCAAATAGATAATTTGACTTCCTCTTTTCCTAATTGAATATCCTTTATTTCTTTTTTTCTTGCCTAGTTGTTCTGGCTAGAACTTCCAATACTATATTGAATAGGAATAGTGATAGAAGGCATCCTTATCTAGTGCCAGATTTCAAAGAGAATGCTTGCAGTTTTTGCCCATTCAGTATGATATTGGCTGTAGGTTTGTCATAAATAGCTTTTCTTGTTTTGGGATATGTTCCTTCGATACCTAGTTTATTGAGAGTTTTTAGCATAAATGGCTGTTGAATTTTGTCAAAGGTCTTCTCTGCATCTATTGAGATAATCATGTGGTTTCTGCCTTTGGTTCTGTTTATGTGATGGATTATGTTTATGGATTTGTATATGTTGAACCAGCCTTGCATCCCCAGGATGAAGCCTACTTTACCGTGATGGATAAGCTTTTTGATGTGCTGTTGCAATTGGTTTGCCAGTATTTTATTGAAGATATTTGCATCAATGTTTATCATGGACATTGGCCTGAAATTTTCTTTTTTAGTTGTATCTGTCCCAGGTTTTGGTATCAGGATGATGTTGGTTTCATAAAATGAGTTAGGGAGGATTCCCTCTTTTTGTATTGTTTGGAATGGTTTCAGAAGGAATGGTACAAGCTCCTCTTTGTACATCTGGTAGAATTTGGCTGTGAACCCGTCTGGACCTGGACTTTTTTTGGTTGGTAGGCTATTAATTGCTGCCTCAACTTCAGCCCTTGTTATTGGTCTATTCAAGGTTTCAACTTCTTCCTGGTGTAGGCCTGGGAGAGTGCAAGTGTCCAGGAATTTATCCATTTCTTCCATGTTTACTGATTTATACGCATAGAGTTGTTTATAGTAATCTCTCATGGTAGTTTGTATTTCTGCAGAATCAGTGGTGTTATGCAAGGAAAGATCTAAAATCGACACCCTATCGTCAAAATTGAAAGAGCTAGAGGAGCAATATCAAAAAAAAACTCAAAAGCTAGCCAAAGACAAGAAATAACTAAGATCAGAGCAGAACTGAAGGAGATAGAGACACAAAAAACCCTTCAAAAAATCGATAAATCCAGGAGCTGGTTTTTTGAAAAGATCAACAAAATAGACCACTAGCCAGTATCCTTTTAATTCAATGTCAGTCTTTTAAAAAATAAGAAAGAAAAAGAGCTTTCTCAATGGTATGGTCACAGAAATGCTCTCAAGCCCCTACATCTTGGTTCCTTTATTAGAATGGGAATAAAATGTGTCCTTCCTGGTGAAAGAACGTAGTTACAAGGACCATGCCAAAAACACCTCCCTTGAGATTCCTCATTGCAAATCAGGTCACCTGCATTAAACCCACCAGTGACTGGAGGAGAGTGCCACAGTGAGAAATGGATGTCTTTAGAAACACACAGGCGGCCTCTCACAAGTCTCTCCAAGTGATAGAAGATGCTATAAACATACACGAGGGTATGAAAAAGCAGCCAGTCATCACAGATAAGCCAATGGTGCTGGTAAAAGGCAAGGAGAACTTATTTGCAAAATAGAATGATCTGAATTTTCTACCACCGACATTGACTTACATGAAAAGATGCTACATGAGAAATACTTTTGAGAATTATGATAATATCCTAATTTCAGAGACCCTTGATCCAGCCTTGAGTTTATAACCAAAAGGGTGAAGAACTCTCCCTGAGAAAGGTTGCATTTTGCTTCTACATCAAGAAGCCATTAGCTATCCTTTTAATTTCAATTACAGAAATTCATGCTAAGAAATGAATCAGAGATATGAGAAAAATGCATCTGTAACAGTGTTTATTTCAGCATCATTTCTGAAAGAAAATTTGAAACAAAACCTATGTGTCCATTGATAGGAAATGATTAAATATTAATATTAAATGATTAAATATGATTAAAAATGCAGCACAGGTGAAAGGTGGAATAGTATGTTGCTGTCAAAAATCAGGTTTTTGAAGAGTAATGATCTGGAATACAGTATGTTCATTATACAGTATTCTGTTAAAAGGAGGATATAAAGTTATACATACAACATGATTTGTTTGATCTCTAAAATGTTTCATAATACTTTTCTGTATTTTCCAAATTTTCTACAAAGGAAATGCATACTTTTATAATCAGGGGGAAAATTATTATTCAAAGAAATGGATTTGTCCCAAAGAAAACCCCTCCTTTTCAGCGAAAACATGGTTACAATAGCCCAGCACATGGATATGAGAGGTGACTACAATGAAGGTTACCATGATCCCAACCTCTAAAGCGTTTTCTATCCCTGCCTCCTCAGCAAGGTATCCTCCTGCTAAAGGCTGTGTCTACACCCGTAGGGGGAATACTATTACAGACACTCTAGAGAACCCGGCCAGCAATGACTTTTCAGTTACACTAATGGCTCAAAGTTTGACCACAAAGCAGCGTTAGCAGAGTGGGTTCTGTCTATTCAACAACAGATGATCCTGCCTCCCAATTATCACAGATAAGCCGTTCAACATGTGCACCATCAGCCCAAACAACACTTGCAGGGTTCTATCGCTCTGGGCGATGCATATTCACGCAAACAGCTGAAGTTGATGCCTGGCTAATTTTAAAAGTTGCTGACTGTAACGTTTTCCCAGTATTTCCAGTATAGGGAAGAGCACCTCTCTAACCTGATTAAATTAAAACAGCTCCTCTGTTCTCTGTTTCTTCTTTCAATGACTTAACATTACCATCGCCAGCTTTGTCTTACATGTACAACAGCCTACGGGACTTGTAACTGACACCCAGTAAAAGGGAAAACTTAGCTGTTCAAACACTTCATAGCCTGAGCAGTCGTATCTGCATGTAATAATGAACATGCATATTCATGGAAATTTAGCGTGGATGCAGAGGGACATCTAGTGACCAGCTGAGTAAAAAACAGTGCAGCCTGCAAACTACATGGAGGCAGCCATGTGTCATTCATGGCTGATACGTGAATGATGTGCTAAAGGTGTGCTTTATTTGACAATTATATAAGTGCTGAACATCTAATATGTCCAAGGCACTGCACTAAATTTGGGAGTTACAAGAAACAAGACAAAAATCCTTCCATGAAAGACAGGATTTTTCATAATTTAAATTGGATAGAAAAACATCTCATTAGAAAGTATTTCTTCTGTTGTCTCTGTTGATGAAAGACAAAATAAAATTTCACACTCAGAACATCCCCAAGGGAAATCCAAGTTATTTGCTTTTCTACTGTAAGATAATAATTTTCCAAAAGCATGAGAAATAAAGTAACTTTCTATGTCAGCTATTCCAAAATAGCAACACATGCAACAGGTTATTTTTTCTTTTATTTTTGTAGCAATTTCCCACATTCCTTCCCCAAACCCAAAGGGATGAGTATTATAGAAACAGTGCTCTTAAAATGAATTAAAATAAACTTAGTTTTGATAATTTTAGAAATTAACTTCATTGTACTCTTTAAGTTAATCAGTCCTAACATTAGGCTCACAAACTATCCAAAAGTAAATACAAAACTGGAAAACACGGAATTCAGACCTCCAAAACTGCTATCAAAATCATGAAGGCAGAAACTTTTCTAACCTAACATCCAAAGGAGTGTGTGTGTGTGTGTGTGTGCGTGTCTTTTAATCCTTGACGCCCTGTCACCAGTTTCGCAATGTATTTTATTTTGAATATTATGTTTTGCATATGTAAAATAACACATTGCAAACCACACCATTACGTACTTCTTTTCTCTTGTAAGAGGAGAAAAACAATTCAATATTGCCGTACACAGAGCATGTCAAGAAGTGTGTGAGCAATCCTATAGTGGGTTGAGTGCCTTCTGGGAAGAGCCAGTGACAACACAAATCATCAGATCACTTAAGACTCATACAAGTAAAAGCAACTCAACTTAGACTTTATTTCATCTGGGGTTTTTGGTGAATAAAAAATACAGGATGTTGCCATTGTTTTCAAAGTGAAGACTAAGAAACATTAAATTTCAGTAAGCTCAGTAAGTAAAAATAAGCTCCAGTTCTACATTATGTACATTTCAGAAAAAGAAGTGGTGATGAGGGTGGTAATCAGGATAACACAGAGACCACGAGACCAATGTGGAACTTTAATGGGGAGCCACGTGCCCTGAAGGCAGATTGGCTTTCTTTGGGAAAATCTCAACCCTTTAGATTAAAAGTGTGAGGGAATATTTCCAGGATTTTTAAATTAAATATGTTTAGCTATGGCCATTGATGCCTTTTTGTCCTCCTTCATTTTCTTCCCAACCTTCAGTGTGGCTCCCACAGACCTCTCTAATCCCCCCGTCAGCCTCTCTCACCCCAGCAGCCCTGTAGCAAGCCCCACAGTCCCACGCAGGCCAGAAGAAGGCAAGGGGGCTCAGTCCATGAAACTTCATGCCTGTCTCAGCTCAGCCTCTTTCTTGCCTTGTGTATAGTTATGGCTCTGAAATAGCTCACCCATTACCATCTGCTTCCAACAATCTCTTCCTCATGGCTTTGAATACCAGGACCAGGCCAGGCTGAGCCCACAGAGGGCACCAACTAGACAGGCCACTGAGATGTGGCCAGGGTCAGATCTATTGGATCCATGCATGCTCATGCTGCATACACATTGGTGTGTGTGTGTGTATACACACACACACACACAGCATGAGCAAGCATGAACACACACGTATTCCTACTTACCTCCTCATTACACATCATACACCTGCACTCACACACACATACACACACACACCATTACTTACCTCCTCATTACATATCACACATCTGCACATACACACACACACACAACTCCTTAGCTTCTCATTATACATCATACACCTGCACACACACACACACACACACACACACACACCATTACTTACCTCCTCATTACATATCACACATCTGCACATACACACACACACACACAACTCCTTAGCTTCTCATTATACATCACACATCTGCACACACACACACTACTTACCTCCTCATTGCACATCATAACCTGCACACACACACACACACACACACACACACATTACTTACCTCCTCATTACATATCACACATCTACACATACACACACACACACACACACACACCCCACTCCTTACCTCCTCATTACACATCATACACCTGCATACACACACACACCCCTACTTACTTACTTCCTCATTACACATAATATATCTGCACACACACTACTTACCTCTTCATTACACAACACACATCTGCTCACACATACCCCTTCCCACATACTTCCTCGTTATAGATCATATAGACACGCATCCCTGCCTGTATACTTCATTACACATCACACACCTACACACTCACACACACACAGCCTTAGAGAAGAAGAATTTTATGAGATACATGAACAACTGGTGGCCACTGTCATTAAACCAAGCTTGCTCAGCCCTGATTTCAACAGTGTGGGCTCCCCAAAAAGGAGGCCAGGTCAATGCTGCTCTGTCAGCAGACAGGACAGTGTGCTTCCAAATGAAAACACCCAGGGAAATCACGAAGAGAGTTACGGTGATTAATCAAATTGGAAGATACAGAATTTACCTTCAGACAGGATTCCTCTCGCACCTCCATTCACAACAGCATAAGAACGTACACGTCAGGACGGAACGGTGGCCCAACAAGACTTCCATCCAGACAGCTACAGCTTGCCCTTTTTTTTTTTAGACAGAGTTTTGCTCTTGTTGCCCAGGCTGAAGAGCAACGGCACAATTTCGGCTCACTGCAACCTCTATCTCCCGGGTTCAAGCAATTAGCCTGCCTCAGCCTCCCTAGTAGCTGGGATTACAGATGCCCAAATGCCACCACACCTGGATAATTTTTTGTATTTTTTAATAGAGATGGGGTTTCACCATTTTGGCCAGGCTAGTCTCGAACTCCTGACCTCAGGTGATCCTCCTGCCTTGGCCTACCAAAGTGCTGAGATTACAGACATGAGCCACCCCGCCCAGCCCTAGTCTGCCCTCTTGTCACAGGCCCCAGCAAGGACTTCATACCGCTCCTCTCCACCTCTCCTGGGTCTGCACCCAGTGCTCTGTCAGCCCGGTAGACTGTAGAGAGGGTGGCCATCACCCCATTGGCCAGGACAGTCCCAGTTTCTCCTATTGCCCTGGCATAATTCTTATTAACACTCTCTTTTTATTCTGAAAAGAGCTTTGGTCTGGATAACACATTACATGGCAATTTACCTGTTGAAATGTTTTCTCCACCAACACACCTTTCCTACCTGTTCAGGTGCAGCATCAGCATAATCATGGGATGCTGATCCTTGAATAGCCCCTGGGGCCCTGTCTGTGGTTCTCAGAGGCCAGTGTGGACACCTTGAAGATCATGTACTTGTTGTCCAAAGTAAATGGATCACACGTGCCTTCTACCTTCTACCTTTGACCTTCAATCATGTTGAACTTGAATCTGCATCAGATACACAGGTGAGTAAATACACAACAAGAGAGAAGAACTCTAATGTATTGAATCCTATTAGTGAATCCATATTAGAAATAATTATCTGGGCCAGGTGCAGTGGCTCACACCTGTAATCCCAGCACTTTGGGAGGCTGAGACGGGCAGGTCACAAGGTCAAGAGATCGAGACCATCCTGGCCAACATGGTGAAACCCCATCTCTACTAAAAATACAAAAATTAGCTGGGTGTGGTGGTGTGTGCCTGTAGTTTCGGCCACTCAGGAGGCTGAGGCAGGAGAATCACTTGAACCCGGGAAGTGGAGGTTACAGTGAGCAGAGATCATGCCACTGCACTCCAGCCTGGGCGACAGAGCGAGACTGTCTCAAAAAATAATAATAGTAGTAGTAATTATCTGTAAGGTTAGGGAAGATATTCAGCTACTCAGCAGCAAGTAATCACCGAAACCTTTTACAGAAGCTCAATTCAAAATGCAAATGGGGTGAAATCCACGAACCTCTTTATTTACTCTTAATACTAGTAAATGTAGAGAAGGTGGCAGAGCATAGCACGCATGAATTATTAGAACTGACATTCAAGTGTAAATAAACCTTTTATTTATAAACACCATCATTATTCTGTCCAGTGTGCCATGAACCTATCCCCTCATGACAGACACTCAGTGAGTACTGTTGACTCATTTATTAAGAGAAGGAAGGCCATTTCTCGGACTCCATTTACAGGTATCATCACAGGTGGTGACGAGGTTAGGTGGGGATCAGACATGCTTCTCTTCCTGGCTCTGCCTTAATAGCTCTTTACTTTGAACAGTCACTTCACGTCTCTGAGTTTATTTCCTACCTTTGAGTAGGAATAATAGCAACCAATCCCTTAGCATCATTATAATACCGCATTTAAAGTGCTTACCACAGTGCTTGGCCCTGAGAAAGCTTTCAATCTTTATTTTTATCTAAAAAAATTCACATTGTACTTATGATGTGTCAGGCCCTTTCTAAGCACTTAGCGTATATCAATTCATTTCATCCTCTGAACTACCCCATGATATAATTTTTTTAAGACAGAGTCTTACTCTGTTGCCCAGGCTAGAATGCAGCAGCACAATCTCGGCTCACTGCAACCTCTGTCTCCCAGGTTCACACGATTCTCCTGCCTCAGCCTCCTGAGTAGCTGGGATACAGATGCACGCCACCACACTCAGCAAATTTTTGTATTTTTAGTAGAGACAGGGTTTACCATGTTGGCCAGGCTGGTCTCAAACTCCCAACCTCAGTGATCCACCTGTCTCAGCCTCCCAAAGTGCTAGGACTACAGGCATGAGCCACTGTGCCCAGCCATGATATAAGTACTAGATATCAGTATTGTTCCCATTTTACAGATGCAGAGCTGCCACATACAGAGTGTAAGTCCCTGTTCAGAGTCCCAAAGCTGGTCACCACCCAGTTAGCCTGGCTCCAGACTCCACTCCCTTCATGCTGGGCGAGGCTGCCACTGTGGTTTGCACATGTTCCCTCCAAAATTCAGGTGCTGAAACTTAACAGCCAGTGGAATGGCATTTGGAGGTGGGGCCTTTAAGAGGTGATTAAGCCATGGGAACTCCTTTTTCATGAATGGGTTTAAGGCCCCAGAGGCTTCACATAGCAGTGTTCATAGCTTGCTCTTCTGCCTTCCACCAGCTGAGGACATGACGTTCCTCCCCGACAGAGGATGCAGCCTCCAACCCACCAGCATCTTGATCTTGGACTTCCCAGTCTCTAGAACTGTGAGGAAACAAATTGCTGTTCTTCATAAATTGCCCGGTCTCAGGTACTCTGTTTTAGCAGTACCACATGGACTAAGATAGCTGCCATTCCACTTTTTAACACTGCTGGAGCCCACATGGTAAATTACCAGAGCTCACGGAGGCCAAACTCCCAGGAGCGGAGTTGGAAGCTCCACAGGTACCGTCCCGCACAGACTCGAGCAGCACAGTTTTTGCCACCAAGACACCCAGCACAGTGATCCACAGAGATGACCAGCAGCCAGACCGTCCCAGCTGAAACCCAGAGGGATCCTGCATCATCTATTACTTTTAAAAAAAACTGCTTATCTTTATTTTCCCTATTGCACTGATACAAACAGACGTGGAGAGAAGAGGCATCCAACAGCACCACCTCCAGATAAAGAGGCAACGCTGAATGATTCCTTCAAAGTGAAAGTGTTTCAGAGAACCTGCGGCTTTCACTTTTAGGAGGAACAAATAATTCAATCTTTAGAGATACATTCAGTGGAAAATCATAATTTAGTTAAAGTTTGAAGGACTTCCTGAATTCCCTAGGGTAAGAGTAGGTGGGGAATAGGGGTCTGTTATGGGTTTGTGTCCTCTCAAAAAATACATGTTGGCATTCTAACCTCCAGTACTTAATTTGAAATAGGATCTTTACAGAATAATCAAGTTAAAATCATGTCATTAGTGTGGGTTCTAATCCAATACTACTGCTGTCCTTACAAAAAAAGGGGGGAATTTGGACACAGAAATAGACACACATAGAGGGAAGATAATTTGAAGAGACACAGGGGCCAGGTACAGTGGCTCACACTTGTAATCCCAGCACTTTGGGAGGCCAAGGCAAGCCCAGGAGTTGGAGAGCAGCCTGGGCAACATAGGTAGAGCCCATGTCTACAATATATTAAAAAATCAGCTGGGTATGTTGGTGCATGCCTATGGCCCCAGCTACTCAAAGGGCTGAGGCAAGAGGATCACTTGAGCCCATGAGGTCAAGGCTGCAGTGAGTCATTTTCATGCCAGTACACTCCACCTGCTGACAGAACAAGACCCTGTCTCAAAAGAGAGAGACAGAGAGAGAAGATGATCATCTACAAGTCAAGTACAGAGGCCCAGGACAGATTCTCCTCACAGCCCTCGGAAGGAAGCAACCCTGCAAAGAACCCATATGAGCTGTTGGCTAGACAGTGGGCAGAGACAGGGAGCTCAATGCCCCCAGGCAAGACCAGAGGATTCCCACTCTTGGCACCAGAGGGTCCACATGTTCTGAGTGGAGGCCTGATGCTGTTCATCAACAGAGCAGCCACTTCAGCCCAGGGTGAGCAGTGCCTAAACTCCCGGTTCCCACAGGGAAAGGGCCACGCCGCACAACTCAGCAAACATCATTTCCCTTCTCCTTCCTTCCTCCCATCTGACTTGCTGACTGAGGAAACCCTGAGAGACTCTCCACTCTCCCACTGGGGTCACCTGCCCATTGAAGCCAAGGAAAGTCCCATCCAGCTCAGCTCCCCCAGCCAGCCCTGTCCAGGCAAGCAAGTCCCTTGCTCCAGCACTCCTATTTCTAACCCCTGCCCCCTTGAGATTGACTGTCATCTCCACTGGTACCTATAGTATCAAAACCTGGGACAGGGGTACATCAGTACAGGTTCCCTTCCTCTTAGATTAACGCTTTGTCTAATTGGCAGAGGTATAGAAAATGAAGACAGTTGAACCTGAGGGCACTACCCTTAAAAAGTAGAAATCCTTCCCTGTATATTCTTCTATAATTATCTTTAAAGACAGGGTCTCACTATGTTGCCCAGGCGGGTCTTGAACTCCTAGCCTCAAGAGATCCTCCTGTTTCAGCCTCCCAAGTATTGTAGGTGGGATACAGCTGTAAGTCACCACGCCCACCACAGCCTTCCCTGTATACTCTTATCTTTGTCCTTGACCTCAAGCTTTCCCTAGCAAGTAACTATTGGCCTATGTACCCCAACACTCTGTGCAACCTCTGGTCACTTAACCTATGAACACGCCACTTTGCCCTCTTAAATGTCACTCATTTATATCCTCAGTGATCACCATGCTGGCTCTAGGGCCATGGAAAGAAAGAATATATACGACTATCAAGGGTGCTTTGCACTCTGTAAAATGCTGCATTTATATTCAACACCAGCTTGAATTAAACCCTCCAGATTTTTAGGAATTACCTTTGTTGCTGAAGTTTAATTACTTCTATGATTTTGATCTATCAGGAGAAAAAAGAAAAAGTACAGGATATAAATTTTAAAAACAGGAAAGGGAGTACCAGATATCTGAAAATATTTTTCTTACTATAGAACACATAGATCCTAATTGCCTTCAAACAGCTCTCAGCCTATCTCCCCTTTCTGTATTTTTAGTAGAGACAACTTTCGATGAAATCGAGGCATCTCTATTGTTATTTTTAATCAACAATCCTTTATGCAGTGTTTGCATGGAAGCACTAAAACATCTTGCCCTATCAAGGATCAAATAACTCTTTTAATTGACCAATTAAAGCCTTAACCATTCCTAGTATAGTCCAAGAATGTTCAGTAACGTGGGAAAAAATTTGTACATCAATGGTAAGGGGTAAACAGTAGAACTCAGAATTATATATTATATAATATATGTATAATCACACACAATGATTCTGAGCAGGCATAGAAAAAAATGAAATATTTTAAATAATGGTCATTATAGCTGAATGATGAGTTCCAGGTGATTGTGGCACTTTTCTGTACTTTCCTAATTTATTAAAATGAGCTTACATTACTTTTTCAAAAATGTTACATTGTATCCTAACCATTTAGTAATTATATACCTACTTTGTAAGTATATGAATACCCAATTAATTTTGCATACCAGGCTGCTAGCTCATTCAGTAAAATTTTATAACCAACCCCAAAAGTTATTACAAACTGTGTACCAGAACCCATAGAAGCTCAAGATATACGCCTGCAAACAAAAATTAAGGAAAATACATGGAGTGTTATCACTTCAGCAAGGATAGTTTTTGGTAACTGATTCTGTTTTAGTGTGCCACTAGAAATATATCCTCTTCATTTATGTCCTCTCTTGCTTTCTCTGAGTGTATAAAATGACAGCTGATGCGGAAATCAAGTCGAGGTCAAATTACCAATATTCTGTAAAGTGGCTGGAGGTCAGAATTACCTTCTAAAGAGCTCTGAGCCCCAGAGTGAGTTTCTATTTATTCAGCAGTCTACTTCCCAATCTCAGCTAACCAAAGAAAAGAAGAAGAAGAAAGGGGCAAAACGGGCTCCAAGCTCAGGGTTCAGCCTGTGTTTTTAAAGACCCAGAAAAATAAAGGCATATGCAAGCACAAGCGGAGTACAGGTAGACATCCCTTGTATTTGTAAAGGCAAATGTTTGATTAGTTCTATTCAGCTTGAGTAATTCCAGTTATACAATAGAAAAGAAAAACAATTGTACACTGGCAAACAGCTAAGAAATCCTGAATGTGCTTTGAAGGTTCCCTGTGTTCATTATATTTTTAATTCAATGGGCAGCCACCACGTGCCATCCATAGTGCTAGAAACCTAAGATGCCATGATGAGTGAATGTGGCCCTAGACCCTTGGAAGAGTGGGGCCACTTCTTTCCCAATTGCTGACTCTTTTTTTGTCTATTTTTTGTTTTAATACGTGTTATGGAAGCATAATTGCCCTTCCAAAAATACTTGGTAACCAATATTGGTTTAATTGTGTGTAAAATTTATTTTGGCTTTAACAAGGCATCTGGATCACAGATTCCTATAAAGGTTGAAAAGTCAGGCCCTGAGTGATACAGCCCATGGGACACTGCCTTTCCCATCCCTATCCATTCCTCCTGCTCCTGCCCCAGTTGCCCTGTGTGAAAAGGTCAGTTGTACTAGTTTACCCAGGATAATGAAATGTCTCTTTTAATGAGCTTCTATAATACTATTTTTACTGCTTTTGCATGTTCCTTTCTATTTTTATCTCATCTTTGAAAGATGCTTCACGACATCTTTGAAAAATGAATGGAAAAGGCAATGGGGCATGAGCTGAAATGCACACTATGCTGACGCTTTGCAGCTCAAGGCCCTATTCCACTTCGATACTTCCTATTCACTTCCATAGTCCACTTGCCGTTTTCCCTGCCTTCTCCACCCTATCTCACTCCAACCCATTCACATGGACTTCAAAAATGCAAGTCCGGCAGAGCATGGTAGTTTATTCCAGTAATTCCAATGCTTTGAGAGGCCAAGGCAGGAGATCACTTGAGGCCAGGAGTTCAAGACCAGCCTGGGCAATATAGTAAGACCCTGTCTCTACAAAAAAATATATAAATGAATAAAAATTTTAAATTAGTTGAGCATGGTGGTGGGCACCTGTAGTCTCAGCTACTCGGGAGGCTGAGGCAAGAGGATCACTTGAGCCCAGGATTTTGAGGTTAACCTCAAAATTGCACCTCAAAACCTAGTGACTGCACCACTACACTCCAGTCTGGGTGACAGAGTGAGACCCTGTCTCTAAAATGAATGAATGAATGGATGAATGAATGAATGAATGAATGAATTTTTAAAAACAGTCAAATCTGATCCCTATCTCTAAAATGAATGAATGAATGAATGGATTAATTTTAAAAACACTCAAATCTGATAATGGTATTACCCAGCCTAATCCTTTCCAGTGGTTTCTTGTCACTTATGAAGGACAGTCAGAACTGCTCGAGCATATTCCAGGCCTTTCTAGTCATCCCCGCTGGCTCCCTCCCTACTCCTTGAGCTGGTATGACAGCCCCACACCTGTGCACATGCATTCCCCAAATCCACACCATCCTCATCCCACCTCATCACCAGAAGAGCAGCTCCTATATGCATAAGCATCCCATCTTCCATGAAACATGTTGCTTGGAAACAGTGTTTAATTAGGAAAGAAGTTTAAATCAGTATCTTCTTTGAAGAAGACCAGAGGGATGGGATTGGCCCTGCATAGAAAGTTATACCCAACCTTAGAGAATCTTACCTCTGCTTTTTCTCCTATTCAGTACCCAGTAACTACTGATGAGGTGGACTCTGTACCACACAGTGATTTCACTACTAAAGTCCCAGGAAAACAGGCAAGTCCTAGAACCAATCTGAGCTGGCAAGATTTCATGGGAAAATGTGCATAGAAATAAAACATGCAAAC
Organism: Cebus imitator; assembly: GCF_001604975.1. Classification (NCBI taxonomy): domain Eukaryota; kingdom Metazoa; phylum Chordata; class Mammalia; order Primates; family Cebidae; genus Cebus; species Cebus imitator. Next base: position 6,090,420 of record NW_016107356.1, read on the forward strand.
AAGGTATTTTGAGTCTTTGTGAAATACACTTCTGCAGAAGTATATCTTCCACTTTCATCACTGTCCCCAAGAACATTTGGGGAATAAGGTGGCCACTCTGAGAGTTAAGCTGCAAAGCCATCAGATACATAAATGGCAAGTTTAAGAGAAAGAACAGCTCCCAGGCCAACAATTCTCCCATGAGGATGGATCACCATGTCTAAAGACAAAATGTGCTCCTTGTAACCTAGAGTGGCCAGCCATGGAAGCTGACAAGCCCGTGGGCAAATGTTGGCAGGCTCCACCTAAGCAGTGTGCAGGGAAGGGCTGGCCCAAGGACTCCTTCCAGCTGCCTAGCCCAGGGGCAGCTCTATCTAAATGGAAGAGCGTATTCATTTCCTAAAGTCGCCATAACAAATTAGCACCAACTGGGTGGTTAAAAACAACAGAATTGTATGGTTTCATGGTTTTGGAGGCCAGAAATCTCCTATCAAGGTGTCATCAGGGTTGGCTCCTTCTAGAGGCTCTGAGGGACAGTGCATTCCATGCCTCTTTCTAGCTTCTGGGGGCTGTCAGGAATCCTTAACACTCCACTCCTTGGCTTATAGCTTCATAACTCTGATCTCTGCCTCTGTCTTTACATGGTCTTCTTTGCTTCTATTGTAAGGACATGGAATTTGTAAATTGTCACTGGATTTAGGACTCATCTAATCCAGCACAATTTCATTTTGAAATCCTTAACATAATTACATCTGTCAAGACTCTTTTTCCAAATAAGATCACATTTACAGGGTTCAGATGGGCACATTTTGAGTGGCTCACCATTCAACCCACTGCAGAAAGCATGCATTATTCTGGCTGAACCTTTGCCACTGACACCCCCAGTTCTGAATCCAAGCTGATCACACTTCTTTCTGATTGTGATTTCATTCCCCAGGTAGCCAGATCTGCCCAGCATTCTTGAGAATCCAGGCTCTCTACGGGTTATATTTCTTATGAAAACTCAATGGATTGGAGATCTGGTTTTACACTTGAGTCTCAAGAGAGAAGTGTGCGTCTGCTCTAGAGAGAGAAAAAGCCATCTCTTAAAGTGTTGACCCAATCTTCTCTAAGCCTGCCAGCCTGGGTCCAAACCTAAGCCTGGAAAATTCTCCAAGGTGAGCCATCCTAGGAGGCCCCTAGAGACACCGCCTGTCTACAAAAGACCCTCTGCTATGCCTGGCCAAGTGAGGACAGAGAATCAGAGGGATGTAGAGCTCCTCGATGAGCCAGTAGTTAGTCACCCCAGATCATTCCACCCTTTGTCTGTGCTGACCAGTGGGGTGCACAGTAGTGTGCGCGAATGGTGTGATCCCTTGGACCATTCTTTTGAAAGATGAAGAATGGAGCCAGTCAAGAGGCAGAAGAAGAGGTAAAGGAGAACTGTCTCAGACTGAGTGATGCCCACTGTTCAAACACAGGTGTGACCAACTCCTGGTCAGGTCGCTGCTGCCTGGAAAGTATAAGCCTCCGCCCTGGAATTTCACAGGCAGCCTCTCCTCCCCGAATGCACTCTGCCGTGTGTTGTTGAAGCTGAAATCTTACTTTCCAAGACTCTCTCAACTACTGTCAAAAAAGCCAAGGAATAGATCTACATTGAGACTTTTCAACCCCATTTTGTGTTGCTAGTTTTGCAATTGCTGCTGGTATTTTTGCAGGATTTCCAAAAGATCTGGCTTCCTGGAGAAGCTGGCAGTTTTCCAGTGATTAAAACTATTCTCTGTGTTAAGAAAAGGATTGGCTGGGCACAGTGGCTCACCCTTGTAATCTCATTACTTTGGAGCCCTAGGTGGGTAGATCACTTGAGGTCAGGAGCTCAAGACCAGCCTGGCCAACAAGGTAAAACCCCGTCTCTACTAAAAACACAAAAACTAGCCAGATGAGTTGGCATGTGCCGGTAATCCCAGCTACTCGGGAGGCTGAGGCAGGAGAATCACTTGAACCTGGAAGGCAGAGGTTGCAGTGAGCCAAGATCACACTACTGCATTCCAGCCTAGGCAAAAGAATGGGACCCCATCTCAAAAAAAAAAAACAAGAATTAAACATGGTGGCATATACCTGCAGCACTGGCTACTCAGGGAGGCCAAGGCAAGTAGATCACTTGAGGTTTGAAGTCGGGAGTTCAAGACCAGCCTGGCCAACATACCAAAACCCTGTCTCTACTAAAAATACAAAAATTAGCCAGGCATGGTGGTGCACCTATAATCCCAGCTACTCTAGAGGCTGAGAGAGGAGAATTGCTTGAACCCAGGAGGTGGGTGTTGCAGTGAGCTGAGGCTGTACTCCAGCCTAGGCAACAGAGCCAGATTCCATCTCAAAAACAAAAACAACAACAAAAGCAACAAACAGTTAAATATAACAAAAAATCTCTAAGCATGGGTGAAATTTAGGTGACTACTTACATTTTCAGTCTTCTAACTGCTAAAGGTTGGCATGGCCCTGGGCCCAGTCATCAGCTTCCTTTTCTTTCTCTACATTAGCAACTTGGATGCCACATTCATACTCATGACTTTAAATGAAGCTATATGCTGAAACTCCCAAGTATATATCTCCAGCTCTCTTCCTCACACTCCAGATTCATGGATGTGCCTGCCTACATAAAAGTCTGATGGGGGCCAGGCGCCATGGCTCACGCCTATAATCCCAGCACTTTGGGAGGCCAAGGCAGGTGGATCACGAGGTCAAGAGATCGAGACCATCCTGGTCAACATGATGAAACCCTGTCTCTACTAAAAAAAAAATACAAAAATTAGCTGGGCATGGTGGCGCATGCCTGTAGTCCCAGCTACTCGGGAGGCTGAGGCAGGAGAATTGCTTGAACCCAGGAGGCGGAGGTTGCAGTGAGCCGAAATCGAGTCATTGCACCCTAGCCTGGGTAACAAGAGAGAAATTCTGTCTCAAAAAAAAAAAAAAAAAATCTGATGGGTGTCTGATATGGTTTGGCTGCGTCCCCACCCAAATCTCATCTTGAATTGTAGCTCCCATACTCCCCACATGTCATGGGAGGGACCCAGTGGGAGGTAATTGATTCATGGAGGTGGGTTTTTCCTGTGCTGTTCTTTTTTTTTTTTTTTTTTNAAAAAAAAAAAAAAAAAAAAAAAGGATTAGGAATTAAGATTAAAGGCCACAATGACACTATATGTGTATCCTCGGGGAAGACATTTCAGCAGAGAGATAAAAGCTTCCAGGTACTTTCATCTATGAGTTTCCAACAAACCTGTGAGCCTCTGGCAGTTGTAGAAATTCCCAGATCAGATACAAACTCTTCCAGACCCATGGACATTGAAACAGGGGAGAAGGACCTGGTGTGAAAGGACAGAGGTAAGGGCCGGTTTGTAGGGCTGGAGCAAACAACCGGGAACCTCATAGCTCCAACTGAGTCATCCTGGCTTATGCTTCTGAAGTCAATTTAACTTAAAGAAATACATTTTTCCTCATAGATGAAGCACTTGGGTCTGTGCTGAGTGTCCTACCCAGCTTCCCTTCATTTTCTGTGCCAAAATCAGCCGAAATGCTGTGTCTCCCCATCACTTTTGTCCAATCAAGTAGAAATGCAGAAACTACAAGCTCCAGCACATTCCTGTCCCATTTCCTCCCTGTCCCCTGTGCTACTAACATCAGCGGGAGATTGCCCAAAACTGGCAGTGGTTTCTGGAGGGAAGGAAATGGCTTCCTAGTGGGAAGGATCAGGGCAAGGGCTATGCATGCTTTTGCATTTCATGTCAGACCTAATGCCTCTGTGCTACTGCCCAACAGAAAAGGAAGATTCTGGAGGAGGTAAGTAAGCACTAGAATCATCACATGAACACCTTTAGGGACAATGTGCTAGAGGGCCACCCTATGGCCCTTTGAATAGGACATAGCAATATCATTTCAGAAAACATCAGTGAACTTAGTAACTTAACATTTCCTGTAAAGAGAGAAAGAACGGCACATTCAGCTGGCAAAAACTTTGGTGTCTAACATATGCCAATTCTCCCCTCTCTAAAGGCTTCAAAAGTCAGGGCCCATGTAAACACGGAAACATCACTGATTGAAATGACCACGGTTATTCAATACATTTCTGCCACAATGAAACTTCTAAATACTATCTTAGAGTTTTTCTCCAAGGAGTTTGGAATCACTCATGTAAACCAATTGATATTTTTGTTACTTTGAAGGATTTTTTTCTGTAAAGTAAGGATCAGACAAGAGCTTTAAATGATAATTTCTTGTAAAACCTGCCTGCCTTTTTCTTAATGGAAGTTTTCTTTTTCAAAGGTAAAGTATGTTGTTTTTCATGACAGCTTTGTTGCCACCAACAGAAACTCAAAGTAGAGAGCTAAAGGTGAATCCGGTAGGATTACCTACATTGCTGTTCTTGGAACGCAGCTCCACTTACGGGAGAATTGTCAACTATTTTAATATTCTATTTTCCAGGAAAACACAGTCCATGTTCAACAGAAGCCCAGTAAGTTCCAAAGCAGGCAATCAACAAAGCAGACTCTGTCACCAGGCAAGATACAACTACATCTGGGTCAACAACATGAAGAAATACGTTATCACCGTGTAAATATGAACAGTTCCAGGAAACAAACCTTCGCATTCCTGCCTTTTATTTCACTGAAACCAGGACATGGAGCTCACGCTTCCAGACAAGTGTCAAGTTGACTTTGGCCCTGGCTTTTGCCAAGTACACGAACATTTCAGGGAGGCAGACAGTTGCCTAACTGAAACCAAAAAATCTTCTGGGCACCCCCAAACCTGCCCCTGGCAGTGGCCTATACAAGGTAAGTCTGAGAAATGTAATACATCTTAGGAATGCACCTGGAAGACAGCAATATTATATCCACCCAGGGAAAAGTCTTCCTGGGGATTAGAGCGAGCTCTGAAATTTGAGGCTTCTCAAGCTTTCATAATTGTTATCCCAATTAATGTAACTGCAGATGCCATTCTTATATTCCCAGGTACAATAATGTCCCAGACCTTTCAAGCTCATCAAGCCATTTGCTTCAACACTTGAGGAGCCAAACCCCAAGGCTGACAGCCCTCCCCATGAGCCTATCATCTGCCTGCTGTACAAATGTGTTTTCTTTGCATTTCAGTCATGCCCTGACCTTGGAGAGGACGATGTAAAGGGGAACGCCTGATTAACTTTCCATTTATAAACCAATTATTTTACTATTGGCACCTTCATTCTGCAATCACTGACATAAAATCTTTTACAAAACAAAATGTAATAAATGAGAAATCGATTGGAATTTTTGTAAAGTTTGCTTTCAAGTCAGCCATTAATAAGAAATGTCTTTTAAGAAGAGAGCTCTGTGTGTAGAATCTCCTCAATGTCAGAGCCCAGCTGAGTGGCTGCTGGAGGAGATGAAGCCACATTCAGTCAAGGCTGAGGAACTCTTCTTCACTCATCTTGAACTGCAATGACAGAAGAGTACTATTCTTCTTTTTTCTTTTTTTTTTTTTTTTTTTTTTTGGTAGAGAGAGGGTCTCCCTAGGTAGCCCACGCTGGTCTCAAACTCCTGGACTCAAGCGATTCTCCTGTCTTGGCCTCCCAAAGTGCTAAGATTACAGGTGTGAGCCACCACACCCAGCCAGCACCAGAAATAGTACTTTTCTACCTCCAAAGGAAGGAAAGAATGTTTTCATGGAGACCTTTGCATGCTAAAATCACACCAAAAACTCATGCAAGGTCAATGAAGAACAAAGTTCTTTGCTCCCACCGCAGAATTTTTGCATTGACTGTCACGGTACCAGACACTCTTTCCCAGGGGTCAGCATGGTGCCCTCCTTTATCTTCTTCAGGTCTTCATCAGTGGCACCTTCTGCTCAGACCTTCCCTCACCACCCTACTGACAACCAGCAGCCCTGACATCCACACCCTTTCACCCTGCTTTCCTCCATAGCATTCCCATGCTTGACATTCTTTACATGGTGTCCACCCCTCCCTTTTGATTATTGCATGCCTCCGCACCATGAGAATGTAAGCTCAATGAGGGCAGGAAGATCCCAGCAACATCTAGAATAGAAGCCAACATAGAGCCGGCACTCAATAAATATAATGAGACGTATACATAAAGTATTTACAATGGAAAGTCAAAATACCACTGCCCATCATGAACAAGTCATTCCCCTTCTCTCCACAAAGACAGACAGTGTGGTGAAGGCATCACCCATGTGAGCCAAGAACAAAGAAGAAGTCGGGCACAGTGGCTCACGCCTGTAATCCCAGTACTTTGGGAGGCCGAGGCAGGTGGATCACAAGCTCAGGAGGTGGAAACCATCCTGGCTAACACACTGAATCCCCGTCTCTACTAAAAACAAAAAAAAATAGCTGGACATGGCAGCTCGTGCCTGTAGTCCCAGCTACTCGGGAGGCTGAGGCGGGAGAATCGCTTTAACCTGGGAGATGGAGGTTGCAGTGAGCCGAAATCATGCCACTGCACTCTAGCCCAGGCAGCAGAGCAAGACTCCATCTCAAAAAAAAAAAAGGAAAGAAAGATAAACTCCTGTTCTCCCACATGAGATACAAAGTACCGTGCCTTCCATGTCACCTGAGAGCCCAGATTCAGGCAACAACTGTGATCCCTGCCCACACCTCCACCCGAAACTCTAGAGGGAAGAGGGGAAATGTTCCCTCTGGCTTCCAGCTTGCTTGTGGCTCGCTGATGAGTCATATCCAGAGCCAATTCCACAGAAACTGCTGTAGTCACACAGGGCCCCACACTCAGAAGAGCCCCAGGCTTGGTTTCATGCTCTGCTATTGCCATCTGAAAATTCTTACCAGTTTTACTTTTAAACTTGGGACAGTGGAGTATGCATGTGACAGAAGAGATTCGTAAAACAGAAAGAAAAGCTTTATATTTTAGTACCTTTAACGGCACTTTTTCTCTGCTTTTTCAACAAGCAGCTCCACATTTTCTTTTTGCACTGAGCCCTAAAATTACATAGTTGGTACTGGATGCATCCATGTTCTTTGTGGAGGGAAAACTTTCTAAGCTGGAGAAAATTCACTCTGTCTAACGGTTTTGTCCTCCCAACCTCAAAGAGGCGTGGCCATCTCTTTTTGGCTAACAACAGCAACAACAAAGCTTAGATTCAATTAAATCTCAAATTATGGAGAATAATTGAGGTGATGAGTTGTTTTGAAAGAAAGAAATAATAGAGAAAACTCTTTTATAAAAATAATTACAGCTAATAAGAGTAGTTGGGAAACTACTTTTGTTGTTGGAAAACTATTTTTGTTGTTTGGAAACCTCAGGAAGTTATTTATTGAAGTCATATGACAATTTCTACTATATATGCACCATGTACCAAAAGGGAATTGTTATTTAATCCACCCCTTCCCAAGGGAAGAGTTGGGATTAGTGGACATAAAACCCAAGACTTTCTAAATACTAGAGAATTTGGCCATTCAACAATTACGCATATTAATAAAAGGCAAAATGCATTATTAATTCTATAACTTTCTAATTTTGATAAAACCCTGTAGACTCACAGGTTAAATTAAAATAATGAATTGCTAAAAAATAAAAGGTAGACGGGTCATTCATATGTTGGATGATAATGTTATCCAAATTTGATAACTTTGAAGAGATCAAATAATTTGACTTCATATAACTAGTGATAGTTAATACTGAGAGTCAACTTGATTGGATTGAAGGATACAAAGTATTGATCCTGGGTGTGTCTGTGTGGGTGTTGCCAAAAGAGATTAACATTTGAGTAAGTGGGCTGGGGAAGGAAGATCCACCCTCAATCTGGAGGGCACAATCTAATCAGCTGCCAGCTAACAAAGCAGGCAGAAACACGTGTAAAGGAGAGACCAGCCCAGCCTGCCAGCCTACATCTTTCTCCTGTGCTGGATGCCTCCTGCCCTCGAAAATCGGACTCAGTTCTTCAGTTTTGGACTTGGACTGACTCCCCTTGCTCCTCAGCTTGCAGACAGCCCATTGCAGGACCTTGTGATCATGTATATATCCTACTAGTTCTGTCCCTCTAAAGAACCCTGATTAATATACCAACTGAGTCATATATTTCTAATTGGCCAATCCTTCCCTATTTCTACTATTCTGTAAAAGATAATACAAGACCTAGGAATAAAATCAGACATCTACAGGAGTCAGACATGTAACGTAAACATGTGAACCAGGCGGCATACAAGATAGAAGGGGTAAGACAGTGGGACTGCATGTATACCTTCTAAAACCTTTTTTTTCTTTTTGAGACAGAATCTTCCTTTGCCACCCAAGCTGGAGCACAGTGGTACACTCTCGTCTCACTGCAACCTTCACCTTCTGGGTTTAAGCGATTCTCCTGCCTCAGCCTCCTGAATAGCTGGGATTACAGGCATGCACCACCATGCACAGCTAATTTTCATATTTTTATATTTTTAGAGACAGGGTTTCACCATGTTGGCCAGACTAGTCTCAAACTCACGACATCAAGTGATCCGCCCACCTCAGCCTCCCAAAGTGCTGGGATTACAGGCGTGAGCCACCATACCCAATCACTTTTTTTAATCAGCGGATCTTCTGAATCTTTAATCAAGTCAGGATCTTCTGAAAAGCAGAAACCAGGGAAGGATTCAATGTACAAGTAATTTATTAAGAGAAGTGCCTATGAGTCTCTTATTCAGGCTGCTATAACAAAATATCATAGATTAGATGACTCATAAACAACTGAACAGTATTTCTCACAGTGCCAGAGGCTGCAAGTTGGACATCAGGGTGCCAGCAGCAGCGTTAGGTCCTGGGGAGGGCTCTCTTCTGGGTTGCAGGCAGCTGACTTCTTGTTACATCTTCATATAGCAAGACAGGACAAAAGAACTCTCTGAAAGTCTTTAAAGGGCACTAATACCATTCATGTGACTCTACCCTCATGGCCTAATCGCCTCCCAAAGGCCATCGCATTGAGATTAGAGTTTCAGCATATGAATCTGTGGGGGGCAAAGACATTCAGTCCATAACAGAGAGAACATGAGGAGCAGGCTATCAGATATGTTAGGCCATAGTGTAGGTCTGACCTGCATGAAGGAGAGAGGGAAGGAAGAAAGGTGAATTCGATGCTTCCTCAACAACAGTGCACTTCTCCAGAAAATTCTGCAAGGCCAGTTGGGAGGCCTCAAGCCAGAGTCAGAGGCAAGTCAACTCTCCCAGAAACAGGACTGTCTGGGTTTCTCAGTGATGAAAAGCAAGGTCTCAGGCCAATCAGTGATGGATTTCAGAGCACAGCAGCTGGGGCTGTTGGTCAACTATGCCACCTGCAGTCATAGATCTGAGGCCACAGTACCCAACAGAGCACACCTGAAGGTTGGCAATCTCAGACTGTCTAAGACCTTGTTAAAGTCGCATTCTTCATTCTCTCACCAGCTGTCATCTCGCCACACCTATATACCTCACTACCAACCAAATGAGAGTTTAACTATCCATCCCATTCAGAAACATGGAAAGGATTCATTCCTTGAAAAAAAGGACATTGCACTGCTACGAGCAGACACAACTTCCAAGCAAGCTGTCCTTAGAGATATGTTGGAAGTCCATCACCGGAGCTGCCTTCAGGCCAGAAAGGTTGGATCGGGTGTTCAGGTTGTTTTGTTTCCCCATAGAGGTCATGATGCCCTTGACTGAATGTGGCTCCATGGTTGGATAAGTTATGCAGGAATAAACCACAATCAAAAAAAAAAATACTAACAAATGTCCATGCCAGCTTTTGGATCATAAAGCAATCTCCCATCCTTTCCTCTTCATACAGAAAAGTGTTCCCCTTAGGAAACTCCCAGTGATACCACTGCTTCTTCCTTGGATGCAAAAAAATAGTGTTAGTGTTGGATTTTCAAGGTTGAGAAAGAAAAAAAAACAAAACAGCACTACCAAACCCAGGACCTGTGAAAATATCAGTAGTAGTGGTGTTGCCACACAGAAGGACTGAAAATATAATGGCTGCATTCTCCAAAGTTGTCTCAAGTTACCAAAAACATTCTGTGGAAGGCCGAGAGAAAATAAAGAAAAAAGATCCCTGTAAATACAGAACCAGTGAAGAGAGCAGCAATAGAAGGGCAGGCTTTTAAAAACACAAAGGAAATATGAAACATGAAGGGAGATTAACAGCTAAGCCTTCACAGGTACCAGAAGGAAACAGGTAACTGCCAGAAAGCCAGGAACCCTCATACTCAACGTGTTCCCCAGAAAACACCCTGCCCTAATGTGTGGGGTTTTTCCTCAGGAAACGGAAACCCCATTTCTTCCACTGTACTCGTCAGAAACCTGTCCATGTTTGACAGCTTCTCTCCCTCACTCCTATACAACACATCGCCCGGTCTTCTTGGTTTTCTTTTCTCTCGAATCTTTCTACTTCTCATAACCCTAACGTCCACCCTGGTCCAAGTAAAGGTCACATTTTGCCTGCTCTTTAGCGATGGACCTGTCAACTAGTTTCCTAGAATCAATTCTTGCTTCACACCACCTTCTCTCTCTAAAGAGCCCTCAGTGGTCCTCTTAAAACATAGATGGGGGCGAGGCACGGTGACTCACTACTGCAATCCCAGCACTGCGAGGCCAAGGCGGGTGGATCATGAGGTCAGGAGTTCAAGACCAGCCTGGCCAACATGGTGAAACTCCGTCTCTACTAAAAATACAAAAATTAGCCAGGCTTGGTGGTAGATGTCTGTAATTCCAGCTACTTGGGAGGCTGAGGCAGGAGAATTGATTGATCCCAGGAGGCAGAGGTTGCAGTGACCCAAGATGTGCCATTTACACTCCAGCCTGGGCGACAAGAGCAAAACTCCATCTCAAAAAAATAAATAAATAAATAAAATAGGGCAATCTGGAGCCGTCTGGATGGAAGTCTTGCCCCAGCTAAGTTTTTTTATTTTTAGTAGAGATAGGGCTTCGCCATGTTGGCCAGGCTGGTCTCAAACTCCTAGCCTCAAGCGACCCACCCACCGTGACCTCCCAGAGTGCTGGTATTACAGGTATGAGCCCTGCCCCACATCTTTAAATTACAAAATATCCAGAACAAAACCTTCTCAAAGATGCCACTTAAAACTGTATTATTTTCCTGCGTTTCCTGTTTACCCAAAGACCAAGATAACTGAGAGTTTTCTCCTATCCCCCTTTACCCTCACTCTCAATTCAGTCACCAACTCCTGATCATTTTTTTCTCCCAAATCTTCTGGAACCTGTTTCTTCCATTTATTTCCATTCTGACATGGTTTCCCAACCAGACTATTGCAAAAAAAGGGGCCAGACTAGTCTGACTGACTCTGGTCTCATAACCTTTCAGGACAACCTCTCTAACCAGTCCTAAAGTGATCCTTCTAGAATACAAACCAGGCCTTGTTTCTCATTTGTTTGCCCTCCACCTTCTGTGGGCGGGTGTCTAAATGAATAGCATGTAAACCATAAAAACCACAGCTTTCTCCCAGGCTGTACCTCCAGCCCCTCTCCTGGCCTCTGGCCACAGCAAACTTCTGCCTTCCTCTGGGAAACTCTCTCTCTCCCAAGCCTCCTTCTCTTTGCACAGGAAACTTTTCTATATGCTGTGCATTCGCTCATTCATTCAGTAAATATTTTTAAGAGCCTAATATGTGCCAATTATCCTTTAACTTTAAAAAGGATGGTTTGGCATGCCCGAGACTACTTAACCCCTAGAAACTTCATTGATGTAACAGATTCCTGAATTTGCTGTGTCATCTGGGGTAAATACTTGGCATTCATCATCTCACGCCAGGAAAATTTAGGACACGGACACATAGGGTTGACCTCCCACCACTGGTACACAGATGTCTGCTAGGACAGTGTCTCCCAACCTTGACACTATTGGCATTTGGGCCCAGATAATTCTTTGTTGGGGTTTGAGATTGTCCTTTGTGTGTAGGGTGTACAGAAGCATCCCTGAACTCTACATGATAGATGTCAGTTGCTCATGTCAACCAATTATAACAACCAAAATGTCTCCAGATGTTCCCAAATATCCCCTGGGGGTTAAAATCGTCCCAGGTAGATGCCCTGTGTTAGGGCATCTATGATACTTGCTACTCCCAGATCAGTAAGTCCAATTAGCATGAAGTCATTAATAGGTGGGCCAGAGCAATGTTCTGCAGAATGTCAGCATGATCAAGATTCCTGCAGACAATGTATACTGCTGTCCTTGCCACATAAAGACAAACCACTGCAGAGTTCCCCTACTGATGGAGGTTGAGAAAAAATCATTTGCCAGATCAGTAGTCACCTACAAAGTTTGAGACTGTGTGTTGATCTTCATCAGTAAATATAGCAAACCCAGCACAACAACTTCAAGGGAGCTATCACCTAATAGCATTTGCCATAATTTATCTGGTTTTTACAGGGACACAATAGGTAAACTGAATGGAGATATTGTGGGGACCACCACCTTGCAGCTTTGATGTTCTTGATGATAGCAATCATATCTGCACTTCCTCCTGGAATGCCTTATTATTTCTGATTACCATCTTGAATAATGGGGAAAGAACAGTTTAGGATATTTTACTTGGCCCTTCCCACCATAGTTCCTTACTCCATAAGTGGGAGTTCTGCCAACCACTAAATATATCTATCCCAATTATATATTAAGAGACCTGGTAAATTACCACAGGGTAGTTTTTAGACCCAGTGGACCAAATGGACCCATTGTGAAATGGACTTGGGGTAAAACTTCATTTATCACCCAACTTCCTAAAACTGCCAATCGAACAGGACAGGGGTAAGTGGGGAGGGACAATATAAGACATTTCAGATCCCTTGGTATCATTTCAGACCCCTTGGTATTGAAGCAGCTATGTCGTCTGGGGTAAATACCTGGCATTCATCATCTCACGTCAGGAAAATTTAGGACACAGACACATATGACGCATTTAGGAGCAGAAGTTTAATAGGCAAAAGAAAGAGAAAGGAAAACAGCTCTCTCTCTCTAGTAAAAGAGAAGGGACTTCCAAGAGGAAAAGGCCCCATGGCAGCAGATGCGCTGGATTTTACAGTCTGGCTTGAGGAGGCGGTGTCTGATTTACATTGAGCCCACAGATTGGTTTGAGGTGATATCTGATTGACATAGGGCCCAGAGATTTGTTTGATCAAGTATGATGTTCACATGGCATTAAGAAAACTTCAAGTTAGTTTTCAAACTGGCTTACATTTGAAAACTGAGTGAGAGTCCACAATTTTTTACTGCAAGGACTGATGTCAACCTTCTAGTCTCCAGCTTTCTTTTTTATTATTATTATACAATCTTCATAACCTTAGTTAGCTGTCCTTCTGTCTCATGTCTAAGAACACCATGGTCTCTTAGCCATTGCTACTAATCTCTGAAGGTTGAGGCACCCTAAGTACTATTCTGCAGTGCTCCCAGTTATAATCATTTTGGCCACCTTGCCTCTGGCAGTTACAAGCTGCCATCTAGTTTTATAATTCTGAAATTTCACCATCCCCATTGACATAAAGAAGTTCAGTTCTGGCCAGGCAGGGTGGCTCATGCCTGTAATCCCAGCACATTGGGAGGCCAAGGCAGGAGGATTGAGGTCAGGAGTTCAAGACCAGCCTGGCCATGAAACCTTATATGAAACCTTATCTCTACTAAAAGTAAAAAATTAGCCAGGCATGGTGGTAGCTACCTGTAATCTCAGCTAAGGCAGAAGAATTGCTTGAACCTGGGAGGTGGAGGTTGCAGTGGGAAAAAGAGACAATGAAAGGTATTATATAATGGTAAAAGGATCAATGCAGCAAGAAGAGCTAACTGTCCTAAATATTTATACACCCAATGCAGGAGCACACAGATACATAAAGAAAGTTCTTAAAGACCCACAAAGAGACTTAGACTCCCACACAATAGTAGTGGGAGACTTTAACACTCCACTGACAATATCGGACAGATTAACGAGACAGAAAGTCAACAAGCATGTCAAGGACTTGAACGCAGATGTGGAACAAGCAGACTTAATAGACATTTACAGGACACTCCACCCTAGATCCACAGAATACACATTCTTCTCAGCACCACATTGCACTTACTCCAAAATTGACCACATAATTGGAAGTAAATCACTTCTCAGCAAATGCAAAAGAATGGAAATCATAACAGTTTCTCAGACCACAGCACAATCAAATTAGAACTCAGGATTAAGAAAAGCACTCAAAACCACACAATTGCATGGAAACGGAACAACTTGGTCCTGAATGACGAATGGATAAACAAGGAAATGAAGGCAGAAATAAAAATGTTCTTTGAAACCAGCAAGAATGAAGACACAATGTACCAGATCCTATGGGACACATTTAAAGCAGTGTCTAGAGGGAAATTTATAGCAATAAATGCCCACATGAGAAACAAGGAAAGATCTAAAATCGACACCCTATCATCAAAATTAAAAGCGCTAGAGGAGCAAGATCAAAAACACTCAAAAGCAAGCAGAAGACAAGAAATAACTAAGATCAGAGCAGAGTTGAAGGAGATAGAGTCACAAGAAACCCTTCAAAAAATCAATAAATCCAGGAGCTGGTTTTTTGAAAAGATCAGCAAAATAGACCACTAGCTAGACTAATAAAAAAGAAAAGAGAGAAGAATCAAATAGATGCAATAAAAACAATAAAGGGGAGATCACCACCGATTCCTAAGAAATACAAACTACCATCAGAGATTACTACAAACAACTCTATGCACATAAACCAGTAAATCTGGAAGAAATGGATAAATTCCTGGACACTTACACACTCCCAAGACTAAGCCAAAAAGAACTTGAAACCCTGAGTAGACCAATAACAAGGTCTGAAGTCGAGGCAGCAATTAACAGCCTACCAACCAAAAAAAATCCAGGTCCAGGCAGGTTCACAGCTGAATTCTACCAGACACACAAAGAGGAGCTGGTACCATTCCTATTGAAACTATTCCAAACAATACAAAAAGAAGGAATCCTCCCCAACTCATTTTATGAGACCAACATCATCCTGATAACATAACCAGGCAGAGACTCTCAACTAAAAAAGAAAACTTCAGGCCAATATCCATGATAAACATTGATGCAAAAATCTTCAATAAAATACTGGCAAACCGAATCCAACAGCACATCAAAAAGCTGATCCACCATGATCAAGCAGGCTTCATCCTGGGGATGCAAGGCTGGTTCAACATATGCAAATCTGTAAATGTAATTCACCACATAAACAGAACAAAGACAAAAACCAAATGATTATCTCAATAGATGCACAGAAGCCCTTTGACAAAACAGCCTTTTTGCTAAAAGCCCTTTATGCTAAAAACTCTCAATAAACTGGATATCAGTGGAACGTGTCTGAAAACAATAAAAGCTGTTTACAACAAACCCACAGCCAATATCATACTGAATGGGTAAAAATTACAAGCATTCCCTTTAAAAACTGGCACTAGACAAGGATGCCCTCTGTCACCTCTCTTATTCAATATAATATGGGAAGTGCTAGCCAGAGCAATTAGGCAAGAAAAAGAACTAAGGGGCATTCCATTAGGAAAAGAAGAAGTCAAATTGTCCCTATTTGCAGAAAACATGATCATATATTTAGAAGACCCCATCCTCTGAGGCCAAAACCTCCTTAAGCTGATAAGCAACTTCAGCAAAGTCTCAGGATACAAAATCAATATGCAGAAATCATAAGCATTCCTATACACCAATAACAGACTAACAGAGAGCCAAAGCGTGAACAAACTCCCATTTGCAATTGCTACAAAGAGAATAAAATATCTAGGAATACAACTAACAAAGGAGGTAAAAGATCTCTTCAAGGAGAACTACACAGCACTGACCAAGGAAATAAGAGAGGACACAAACAGATGGAGAAACAGTCCATGCTCATGGTTAGGAAGAATCAATATCATGAAATGGCCATACTGCCCAAAATAATTTATAGATTCAATGTTATCCCCATCAAGCTACCATTGACCTTCTTCACAGAACTGGAAAAAAACACTTTAAACTTCATATGGAACCAAGAGAGCCTGCATAGCCAAGACAATCCTAAGCAAAAAGAACAAAGCTGAGGACATCATGCTACCTGGCTTCAAACTATACTACAAGGCTATAGTAATCAAAACAGCATGGTACTGCTACCAAAAGAGAGATATAGACCAATGGAACAGAACAGAAGCCTCGGAAGCAACGCCACACATTTATAACAATCTGATCTTTGAGAAACCAGACAAAGACAAGCAATGGGGAAAGGATTGCCTGTTTAATAAATGGCGTTGGGAAAACTGGCTAGCCATGTGCAGGAAGCTAAAACTGGACCCCTTCCTTATACCTTATACAAAAGTTAACTCCAGATATATTAAAGATTTAAACATAAGAACTAACACCATAAAAACCCTACAAGAAAACCTAGGCAAAACCATTCAGGACATAGGTATAGGCAAGGGCTTCATGACTAAAATACCAAAAGCAATGGCAACAAAAGCCAAAATAGACAAATGGGACCTA
Source organism: Cebus imitator (assembly GCF_001604975.1). Classification (NCBI taxonomy): domain Eukaryota; kingdom Metazoa; phylum Chordata; class Mammalia; order Primates; family Cebidae; genus Cebus; species Cebus imitator. The sequence goes on from NW_016107356.1 coordinate 6,106,885, forward strand.
ATTAAACTTAAGAGCTTCTGCACAGCAAAATAAACTATCATTAGAGTAAACCAGAAACCAACAGAATTGGAAAAATTTTTGCAATCTACCCATCAAAGGGCTAATATCCAGAATGTACAAAGAACTAAAGCAGATTTACAAAATTAAAAAAGGAAACAAACCAATCCAAAAGTAGGCAAAGGATATGAACAGACACTTTTCAAAAGAAGACAAATATGCGGCCAGCAAACATATGTAAAAATGCTCATCATCACTGGTCGTTAGAGAAATTCAAATCAAAACCACATTGAGATACCATCTCACGCCAGTTAGAATGGCGATCATTAAAAAATCTGGAGGCAGATGCTGGAGAGGATGTGGAGAAATAAGAACACTTTTACACTGTTGGTGGGAGTGTAAACTAGTTCAACCATTATGGAAGACAGTGTGGCGATTCCTCAAGGATCTAGAAATAGAACTCCCATTTGACCCAGCAATCCCATTACTGGGTATATATCCAAAGGGTTATAAATCATTCTATTATAAAGACACATGCACATGTATGTTCATTATGGCGCTGTTTACAACAGCAAAAACCTGGAACCAACCCAAATGCCCATCGATGATAGACCAGACAGGGAAAATGTGGCACATATACACCATGGAATACTATGCAGCCATAAAAAACGATGAGTTCGTGTCCTTTGTAGAGACATGGATGAACCAGAAACCATCATTCTCAGCAAACTGACACAAGAACAGAAAACCAAACACTGCGTGTTTTCACTCATAGGTGGGTGATGAACAATGAGAACTCTTGGGCACAGGGAAGTGAACAACACTCACAGGGATAGGTGAGGGGTGCAGGGGAGGGGAGTGGGGGATATCAGGGCTGGTGGGGAGGATGGGGAGGGATAACACCAGGAAAAATGCCCGATGTAGGCGATGAGGGGGGAATGAAGACAGCAAACTACCATGGCATGTATGTACCTATGCAACAATCCTGCAGGACGCAGGACATGCACATGTACCCCAGAGCCCAAATATAATTTAAAAAAGAAAGAAGACAGAGAAAAAGTAAAAATAAAAATAATTAAAAAATTAGCCAGGCATGGTGGTTCATACCTGTAATCCCAGCACTTTGGGAGGTCAGGAGTTTGAGACCAGCCAAGCCAACATGATGAAACCCCGTCTCTACTAAAAATACAAAAATGAGCCAGGTGTGGTGGCATGCACCTGTAATCCCAGCTACTCAGTTGGCTGAAGCAGGAGTATGTTTGACCTGGGAGGAGGAGGCGGAGGTTGCAGTGAACTGAGATTGTGCCACTGCTCTCCAGCCTGGGCAACAAAGTGAGTGCGATTTCATCTCAAAAAATAAAAATATGAAAAAAAAAAGCTACATAACAGCTAAAATGTTGACATTTCCTTAATGTAGTAATTGAACCTGAGACATTAACCACAGATTTTCAGGAAATTACGCCTGTTCAACCAACCAAGTTAATGTAGAAGACCAAAATTGTTTTAAATGATGAATTCTATCCCATTGGACACATTGTTTAAGTTCACTGTTGCTATCCTGTCCTGTGGATTTTTGCTTTAATTAGCTAGATAAATTGCATAAATTCTGCAACTCTGTTTTTACTTTATGGCCAAAGCTCCTTTTCAGTTTCTCCTGGATTTCTACCCTTCAGCTGCTAGATGTCCCTGATTATAAGGCAAGACAAAGTGGGGGAGGGAGAGAGAGAGAGGAGAGAGAGAGAGAGGGAGGGAGGGAGGGAGGGAGGGAGGGAGAGAGAGAGGAATGAGAGTCCTATTTGCACTTACGATGAGCCAGATTGAATTTGGGGGATTCGAAATATTTTAATTGTAAAATGTACTACATCTGGCTATACTATATATTCATTACATTTTACAATTGTAAAATGTACTATATATTCATTATAAAATGTACTATATATTCATTTTGCTTTTAAAGCTGCATAAAAATTGACCTTATATTTTATCTAAATTAGAAAAATTCTCTTTAAAGACCCTGCATTGAGTCTTTTTCATGCCTAGTATCACATTGTGATATGAATAATTGCAACTGATTTTATCTGTTGTATATGTCCACATTCATCCAGAAATCTTTCAGGAGGCTATCCCCGTATTTTATATATTTGGTTTAGGACTTAGTATCCAAAGCGGATTTTGCTTTTATATTAAATGAATAGTATAGTTCAATACAAGCTAATACAGACCAAAAACAGGACTAACAACAGAAAATGCACTCAATGGAATGACGGTCACTTTGTCACGCTGACAAGGTCCTCATTGTGCCTCCTTCGTACCCAAGACAATGAGCAGTCACTATATTTTTCTGGTTTTGCGTTCAGTAAACCAGAAATTCAACATTCGTGTGGCATTTGAATACCAAGACAGGGCAAAGTTTAGACAGTCACCTTTCATTTTCAGCTTCATTATAATGAGACTTGACATAACCAGCTCTCTTTGAAGTGCATGGCATGAACATGTCCATTTAACTCCCCGCGTTGTCAAAGGCCTACGGAGGAACAAGATTGATGGTCTTAATGTACAGAGGGTCAGCACAGCACTCATCTATAACATGACTATGGAGAGGGGAGACACTTTTAATAAAAACCTCCTGTATTCAAACATGAATCTTTCAGACTGGATGAGAAAGGAGCTAATTTCTTAGGCACCCAAGCAATCAACACTTGGTCTATTCAAGTCACAGAGCACACTGCCAGGCACTCAAAAGGCTCCCTCAAAACCATGCATTGCTTTAGGTTCCTAACTATTTCTCAATTTGTTCATTTTCTGCAGTAAAATAAGAAAGAAACTTGCATACATGAGAACCACACAGGAAAACACGCTAGGGATATGACTTTATTTTTAATTTTTTCACTTCTTAAATCTTATTTAAGATTATTTTTAATTGTTAAATTATTATTTTTTAATTTTACAAATTGTATAAAAATAATTTGTTCAATAATTCATTCTTTCTTTACTGATTTAAAATGCCTCCTTTGGCCGGGAACGGTGGCTCATGCCTGCAATGCCAGCACTTTGGGAGGCCGAGGCGAGTGAATCACTTCAGGCCAGGAGTTCAAGACCAGCCTGGTGAACCCGCATCTCTACAGAAAAATACAGAAATCAGTGGGACATGGTGGCACACGTCCGTAGTCCAAACTACTCGGGAGGCTGAGGTGGGAGGATAGCTTGGGCCTTGGAGTTCCAGGGTATGGTGAGCCATGATTGTGCCACTACACTCCAGCTTAGGTAACAGAGTGAGACCCTGTCTCAAAATAAAATAAAATGCCTTTTTTATCACATGCCAATTTCCTATGTATTATCCTTATAGAGTTGAACACCTTAAGAGCAAAATCTGAGATTTCCCAAAGAAGCAGCAATTCTGCCTCAAGATCGCAATACAAAAACCCTGCTTGAGTTTCCAGCCTGCCTGGCCTGTCCTACAGAATTCAGAATCAAGACTGCAACAGCAACTCTTTTATTTTATTCTATTTGTCTCTTGGTCTGTCTCTACACCAGCATCTTTCTGTCTCAATTAGTGAAACTCTATAGTTCATGTTCACATCAAGGAAAGTAAAAATCTCTTCATTATTCTTTTTCAAAAGGCTCTTGCCTTTTCTACTGCATTTGCTTTTCAACTTTAGAATAAAATCTGCAACAGTACCATCATCTACATTCAGCCTCAGAAGAAGTTCCTTCCCTTTTTCCTTTATCCAAGGAATACTAATTGAGTATCTACTATGTGAGGGCCACTGTGCCCAGGGGCTGCTCTCACAATGATCCCAAGTGTCACAGAGCCACAGCCTAATAGATTACAGACTAGTTAATAGTGACTTTCCAGACAGGCACAGTGGCTCACACCAGTAATCTCAGCACTTTGGGAGGCCAAGGTGGCCAGATCACCTGAGGTTGAGAGTTCAACACCAGCCTGACCAACATAGTGAAACCCCATCTCTACCAAAAATACAAAAAAAAAAAAAAAGATTTGGTGTCGTTATTTATTCTGTTGTTTTTCTAACATCCCACATTTGTAAAAAATCTTGTTTACTCCCCTTCAAATTTTTTTTAAATGGGACTACTCATGACTACCAACATGACCATGTCACCATGTCACCCTAGGCACATAAATTTATGTGATTTTTTAAATACCTCATGCTAAGAAAGACTATCCAAAACTTTAAATCAAAACAAAGCACATTACACCCTTTTAACATATTATAGGAACTTTGCTTAACAAGCCCCATCAAGGAATATTTCATTTTGACTAAGACAGCCTAAATGTACCTCTCAGCTTGACCATACTATACAGTCTTCTTCTTGACCCAAGGCCTCTGATTTCCCTTCTCTTGGAGGATTACTTTAGAAAACTTGTAATTGTAAATTATTTCTATGTCCTGTTAAAAAAATACATAAATGTTTAAAAAGATTTTTGACAATTTTATGGTGTAGAAATATCTTTCTCAAGAATCAAGCAGCCATTTTTAAAAATGTAGTCAAAAAAAAATTAGGCGTGGTGGCATGCACCTGTAGTCCCAGCTACTCAGGAGGTTGAGGCAGGAGAATCACTAGAACCCAGGAGGTGGAGGTTGTAGTGAGCTGACACTGCGCCACTGCACTCCAGCCTGGATGATGGAGTAAGACCCCGCCTCAAAAAAATAAATAAATACCGACTTTCCACAGTGCAATGAAATGAGAGAAATAAAGGATGGCTGGATGCTCAAAGGAGGGACTCGATCTAGATTTAGAGGTTCATGAAAGATTACTGTAGAGTGATAGCTAAGCCTCCACATAAGCAAAGGAATTGGCTGGAAAAAACAGAAAGGGAAGAATATTTAAAGCAGGCAGAAGAACAAGGTAGTAGGTAAAAGAAGGTAAGCTCAGCCAAGAGACTCAGCGGAAAATGTCCAATGTGACTGGAGGGTGGAGGCCAAGGCCAGGGGGATTGTATTAGGGTACAGGCTTATTAATTAAATGTGTAAATGCCCAAGTGTTGAATATAGACCACAAGTGCTGAAGAAGTTCAAAGGAAGAAGAGACACACCTGAGCTCCTGGGATTCAGGCTAAGGATTCAGCACAGGAAAATGGGAAGATACGGGCCCTTCCCGCCTTCCTTCCCAAGGGCAAGCCTCCTCACTGCTGAGTTGGCCAGTCTTTCTAATCCAAGATGGTCATCACATTGACAATGAGGGAGATGGAGAGAGATTTTCTGACCAGCTCAGTCCACTCAAAGCAGATATGTCCACAGGTACTATCTAATGATTCGGGAAAGTATATAACAAGTATACTTTTGAATGAATTTGCCCACCCGGCACATGCTCTCAGAAGGCCTGCTCAAGGGCAGATGTACTGGTTGTACTTCACATTGAAGGCTGGGACTTTGCCTGGCACAGTTTGCTCAAGTAGACCCTAACACCCGACCAAGCACACAGAGGATTCCCAGAATAGCATAAGAGATTCCCATTGGTCTGTACGCATTGCACACAAATGCCCTCAAAATCCTAATTCTGCAGCATTAGCTCCTTATGGATAATAACACCTTCAGCTGGTTGAACTGTTCACCTGGCTATGACCAGCACATATAATTTTTGCAAAAATCTAACAAAGCTCCAGCCACCACTCCCAAAGAAGAACATGGATTTTAGTGGGATCCTATCATATTAAAGATGCAAAAATATGCAAATTATATAATATATCCACTTGCCTAAGATTCTAACATCAAATACCATAAAACCCTTGATCAAAGCAAAACAGATCAATAGTGACAGGTCAAAATTTTTGTTTCTGCTTCTTTCCAACTTCTCAGGTACATTGAAATTTGAGGAAATTGAAGGCTGATCGCTCTTCCAATTATAAGGTAGGCAGGAGCCAATAGCTGTTAAAAAAAACTAACAAGTTCTTAAGATGGACTGGTTAATAGAGGTATAGTGTTTTAAATAAAGGTGGGCAAGAGTCCCACAGTTCTTTCTCCTTATGTGAACAACACATGGATCCCTCACTTCCAGACCTAGAAAGTGACCGAGTAGTGATGTGTTCTCCTCTAGCATCAGTATGCAGTGTGGATGGTCAGGAGACAACAAGACAGAGAAAAACTAGTGTCATCCTTAAATTCTGCAAGAACCATACATAGTGTGAAGAGAGCTAGGTTTTCCCTGTAGACCCAAAGAGCAGCACTAAGACCAACAGATGAAAGTTACCAGAAGACAAATTTACCTACATGTGAGGGAGACCCTTCAAGTCATTAAAGCCGTGCAAAAACTGGAAAAGCCACAAGAGGTGATGAGCTCCCTGTTACTGACATATTCCTACAAAGGCTGCTTTTCACTTTCTTGGCTACATGGAAACTCAGGGAATCATGAGATTCTTCAGGCTTCAAGGTCAGCTCTTGTAGAGAATTTCCACATGGACAGAGAGGTTAGGTTGGGTGTCCTCCAATGACTGCACATAGCTAACTGAAAATTCTTACTTTCTCTGATAATATTTTCTTCTACTACAAAGGTTAAGAATTTCTTGTATGCAGGGCTTAATACCTAGGCGATGGGCTGATGGGCACAGCAAGTCACTGTGGCACATGTTTACCTATGGAACAAACCAGCATGCTCTGCGCATGTATCCTGGAACTTAAAATGAAATTTTTTAAAAAAGAATTTCCTGGTTCAGATTATAAGTGAGCACCCTAATCACATCACTAATGTTTCTAGTCTTTTTCCCAACTGACAGGTCTGGTGCTTAACGGCATTTGTGCGATTTTCTCCTCACCCCATCCCAAAGTCACACCAGCACTCATGCTAAAAGCCGTCCACTATAAACTCATCATTTATAATGCAAAAACGGAATCCTTGATTTTGTTCTGATTAGTCATCATAATGCCTTTCTCTTATATGTACTTAATCACTGTGGTTTCTCCGAGGTTGGAAAGCTTTCCTTTCAATGGGAGGATCTAAATAGCTCTCTAAACAGACACCAGCTGGGCAAACGGTGCAGAGAATTTTGGCACAATGTGATAAGAGCAGCCACACCCAAAACCCAGGTAGCTTCTCAGTACAGCAGCCAAATCAGAAATAGCTACGGAGCAGATCCTTTTGATATAAACATAGGATGCATCCATTTCTTTTTTTTTTCTTTTTTTTTTTTNTTAATTTCTTTCATCTCTGTTTTGTAGTTGCCTGTGTATGTCTTCAACTTCTTTTGTTAAATTTATTCCTGAATTTTTTTTTCTTTTTTTTTTTTTTTTTGAGATATTTTTCCACTTTGTCACCCAGGCTGAAGTACAGAGGCACGATCTCAGCTCACTGCAACCTCCGCCTCCTGGGTTCAAGCAATTCTCCTGCCTCAGCCTCCTGAGTGGCTGGGATCACAGGCATCCACTACCACACCTGGCTAATTTTTTGTATTTTTAGTAGGGATGGGGTTTCACCGTGTTGGCCAGGCTGGTCTTGAACTCCTGACCTCAGGTGATCCACCCACCTCAACCTCTCAAAGTGCTGGGATTACAGGAGTGAGCCTCTGCACACAGCCAAGATGCATCCATTTCTTAAGAGAATGTTCCATCCAGTTTCATGGTTAGTCACAGAACCTCAAAATGATCGATGTATCATGGAATTGGAGTGTCTCTCCCAGGATGGGGACTGGACAGAGCTGGTGTGGCACCCAAGCAAGGCGGAAATGATGAAACATCAGTCACGGGACAGGGGAAATGAACTGCTTCCCTTTAGTCCTCATTTCTGCAGCAGGCTTTCCCATCCTGTCCAGCATCTTTGTGCTGTGCTAGTCTTTGCACAGGAGTAAGGCCTTCCGCCTTTATCTCTTCCTTTTGTCCAGAAGGAAGCCACAGTCGTTAGCAATCTTAAACACAGAACTCAGAATCCAAGAAAGCATACTTTGTCTCTTTCTCTCTCTTAAGGAGAAGCCTCAGCAACTATTGAACATGCTGTGCCTATCCAACATTATATACTTGTTTGAGGCAGAATGAGATAGAATGAATGAATGAATGACTCCTGTAAGATTGCAGGCTGTTGAATAACCGGGTAGAAATCATCCCTTTAGGAATGTTCTAGCATGTGCATGGGTGTAGGTGTGAGAAGTATCACAGCCTCCTCATGTTTAGGGAAACAGGGGCTGGCCAGGGGCCTTTGCTAGAGAGGTTCCTCAGGGCTGGAGTTGGGACAAGTATTTCCAGCTCAATGCACCATGGGACACTGAAGCTAAAAGAAGGGACAGAGCAAATAACATCTAACACCAAGGCCACCCAGCATGTGAACATGAGGACAGTTACCCTCCAAGGTAGGCCACATGAACTCAGAGCCCACGTTTTTAAGGGCAAGACCATTTGGCTTCTTGCTCTGGTGGAGGAATGAAGCCAAATCTTTAATTTGCATTTTCCAGTTAAGTGGAATCAAGCTCTTTTGTATCCTGAGATTTTGTGGTTGCCTTGATTAGGTAGTATCTTTACATGCCGAATTCCAAACTGCCAGCTACAAGCATACTCTCTTTATTTGTACCTTCTCTTTATATAGCCTGGGTCACACTCAGAAGAGGCTGAGCCACATTCTGAAAGGGGTGCACTGCTTACCTGGTTTTGCCCACATTAGTGAAGCAAACGGGTCTACCCAGTTGGGTCCACCCAGTCCAAGTTTCAGTGTTGAACCTTGGCCAGAGGTTAAATACAGGACGCGGTGAAAACAGCTGAGCCATTAAACCCCCAGGAACTGAAAACTACACTATATGTGTGTTCATTCCCCTAGGAGTTGACGTGGGCATTCATTACATCCAAATCTAAGAATTATGCTTAGCAAGATACTGATATCAACAAAGGGATGAGGCCCAGGGCATTGTTGGGGTGACAAAAAGTCCCCTTCCTTCCTTCTAGAAAAGAGGAAAGGAGTCAGGCTGGGTGCAGGGTTCTGGGGAGGAAGGGAGGGAGGCAGGTAGGGATTTTGTTCTTGGAACAGAAAAGCACAAGCAAGCTGAGAGGGCATCCGCTTCAATGCACGGCTGACCCTCCTGCAGGCACAGGTGCTGAAGGAGACTCACAACACACCTGGCAACCTAGGCAGCACTCACAGGCTGTGACGCAGCCTCCCTAAGCCCGTTCCCCGTGTCCGTTCATGCCTGCCCACTTTCCTAACCTTCTCCCCCAGGAGTTTCCACCGAGAGGATGAGCAGCTGAGCTGGCAGCACCTGAGTTCTGTTGCACACACAGCTGTGCAGGCCCCGTATCGCCCTTGGGCCAGGACAAGATTGGGGCTACATTCACGCAGCTCTGCCACCTCCAGTTGCCCCATCCTGAGAAATGGCTTGAGGGAGCAGCCCCGTCCTGTGGCCTGGATTTCTCTGCGTGGGCTCAGCTCACCCTTTTCTGTGTGTCCTGCTCTTGTTTCTGCAGAGGCTACGCTGAGATGTCACTTTCTTTAGTTCAGGGACCTTAGTCTTGGCCTCTCCTTTTGAACTGTTTGAAGTCCCCTTATACGTGTTCTTCACTGAGTTTTTTTTGTTTTGTTTTGTTTTTCATATTAACAAATCTCCGGGAAGCTGGGTGACACCCAGAGAGCTCTTTGTGTCTCTCTACCCTCCACGCTCTCTAGCGACCACATTCTCCACCGTAGTCAGTGATCTGAATCTTACAGGAGAGGACTCACTGGGAAAAGCTGTTTTTCCAACAGGACTCCAAGTTGGAAACTGTCAAATGGAAACATAAATACAATGACAGGCTTAGAAAGAAAACTCAACAGTAAAACTGAAGCAGAGGATAGAATGGTGGGTGTCAGGGCTGTGGAGGGGGTAAAAGGGGAATTTTTCAGTGAGTATAAAGTTTCAGTTGTGCAAGATGATATAATTTCACTTTGTCCCCACCCAAATCTCATCTTGAATTGTACTCTGATAATTCTGATGTGTTGTGGGAGGGACCCAGTGGGAGATAATCGAATCATGGGGGCATTTTCCCCCATACTAGTCTCATGGTAGTGAATAAGTCAATTGATTCTTACAGAATGGTTCTGTTGATTTTTGCCAAACTATTGTAATTGCAGCCAATGAATGGTTGCAACTGATGAACGAGTGCAGTTCCAATATGAATGTTGGCTAATATTTTTGTTTACATTAACAAGTAAGAGGAAAGCAAAATAAACGACAAAGACGCATGGTGGAAAACATTTTCATCATTCATAAGGGATATTTTTTGTTGAATCAGGTAGTAGTTTTCAAATACCAGAAGACTCTTTCCTCAATTTTTGTGCCATTTACAATGCAGCAGCTGAACACATGACAAACTTTTAAGTCAAATCTGCATGATTAAAATTTCCCTCCCCCGACTTCCTCATGTCTAGATAATCAACAAAACAAGCAAGCTTTGAGTGGCAGCATTTGTCAATTTCTTCAGTGTAAATACTCCCACTGTGGCCTATTCCAGGCTACCAAGTTGATGTCACTGAACACAGAGCTGCAAAGAGATATACAGTAGCACATCAGAGTAGTATATTTTCACCATGCAGATGCAATAGTTGGCAGGTGCAGTGGCTCACGCCTGTAATCCCAGCATTTTGGGAGGCTGAGGTGGGCAGATCACTTGAGGTCAGAAGTTCAAGACCAGCCTGGCTGCATGGTGAAACCCATCTCTACTAAAAACCCCATCTCTACTAAAAATTCAAAATTAGCCAGGTGAGGTGGCATGCACCTGTAATCCCAGCTACTTGGGAGGCTGAGGCAAGAGAATTACTTGAACCTGGGAGGTGGAGGTTGCAGTGAGCTGAGATTGTGCCATTGCACTCCAGCCTGGGCAGCAACAGCAAAACTCTGTCTCAAAAAATAAAATATAAACAGATGGAAAAGCTATAAATACCTCCAAAGCACAGCAAATAATAAAAGGCAGTAAAATGATTAACAAATGATGACTTTTGATTATCATCAAATTCAATATAATTTATTTAACTATAAGTGTAATTAATTTTTAATCATGGCTGTGTTTAACAAGTGGCTTGCAAAATTCCTGAAAAGTTAACTGTTGGCTCTTGCACGCCAGTTCAACCCAGCCCCAACACACCATGACATAAATGCCCAAACAATATGTTATTTTGTTTTTGTACTTTAAAAAAATATGCTCCATGCAATCTTGGAGATGCTTTTTATTTTTTTTATTTTTTATTATACTTTAAGTTCTGGGGTACATGTGCAGATCATGCAGGATTGTTACATAAGTATACACACGCCATGGTGGTTTGCTGCATCCATCCCCCAGTCGCTTACATTAGGTATTTCTCCTAATGTTATCCCTCCCCAATCTCCCCATCCCCTGCTTCCCTCCCTTATCCCTCCTACTCCCCAGCAAGCCCCAGTGTATGATGTTCCCCTCCCTGTGTCCTTGTGTTCTCGTGGTGCAACACCCACCTATGAGTGAGAACATGTGGTGTTTGGTTTTCTGTTCTTGTGTCAGTTTGCTGAGAATGATGGTTTCCAGCTTCATCCAAGTCTCTGGAAAGGACATGAACGCATCCTTTTCTATGGCTACACAGTATTCCACGGTGTATATGTGCCACATTTTCTTTATACAGTCTATATTTGATGGGCATTTGGGTTGGTTCCAAGTCTTTGCTATTGTAAACAGTGCTGCTATGAACATATGTGTGCGTGTGTCTTTATAATAGAACAAGTTATAATCCTTTGGATATATACCTAGCAATGGAATTGCTGGGTCAAATGGAAGTTCTATGTCTAGATTCTTGAGGAATCGCCACACTGTCTTCTAATGTGTGAACTAATTTACACTTCAACCAACAGTGCAAAAGGGTTCCTGTCTCTCCATATCCTCTCCAGTATCTGTTGTGTCCTGATTTTTAAATGATCATCATTATAACTGGCATGAGATGGTATCTCAATGCGGTTTTGATTTGCATTTATCTAATGACCAGTGATGATGAGCATTTTTTTATGTTTGTTGGCCTCATATATGTCTGCTTTTGAAAAGTGTCTGTTCGTATCCTTTGCCCAATTTTTGATGGGGTTGTTTGCTTTTTTCTTGTAAATTTGTTTAAGTTCTTTGTAGATTCTGGATATTAGCCCTTTGTCAGATGGGTAGCTTGCAAAAATTTTTTCCCATTCTGTTGGTTGCCGGTTCACTCTAATGATAGTTTCTTTTGCTGTGCAGAAGCTCTGGAGTTTAATTAGATCCCATTTGTCTATTTTGGCTTTTGTTGCCATTGCTTTTGGTGTTTTACTCATGAAGTCCTTGCCTGTACCTATGTCCTAAACGGTACTGCCTAGGTTTTCTTCTAGGGTTTTTATGGTGTTAGGTCTTATGTTTAAATCTTTAATCCATCTGGAGTTAATTTTTGTATAAGGTATAAGGGGGTCCAGTTTCAGCTTTCTGCACATGGCTAGTCAGTTTTCCCAACAGCATTTATTAAACAGGGAATCCTGTCTCTATTGCTTGTTTTTGTCAGGTTTGTGAAAGATACGATGGTTGTACATGTGTGGCATTACTTCCAAGGCCTCTGTTCTATTCCATTGGTCTATATCTCTGTTTTGGTGTCAGTATCATGCTATTTTGATTACTGTAGCCTTCTAGTATAGTTTGAAGTCAGGTAGCATGATGCCTCCAGCTTTGTATATTTAGAAGGCCCCATTGTCTCAGCCCAAAATCTCCTTAAGATAATAAGCAACTTCAGCAAAGTCTCAGGACACAAAATCAATGTGCAAAAATCACAAGCATTCCTATACACCAATAACAGACAAACAGAGAGCCAAACCATGAGCAAACTCTCATTCACAATTGCTACAAAGAGAATAAAATACCTAGGAATACAGCTAAAAAGGCATGTGAAGGACCTCTTCAAGGAGAACTACAAACCACTGATCAAGGAAATAAGAGAGGACACAAACAGATGGAAAAATGTTCCATGCTCATGGTTAGGAAAAATCAATATGGTGAAAATGGCCATACTGCCCAAAGTAATTTATAGATTCAATGCCATCCCCATCAAGCTTCCACTGACCTTCTTCACAGAACTGGAAAAAAAACCACCTTAAACTTCATATGGAACCAAAAAAGAGCCCACATGGCTAAGACAATCCTAAGCAAAAAGAACAAAGCAGGAGTTGCTTTTTCATACCACATTATGTCACTCTTGTCTTTTGACCCTTAACATTGTCCTTGCCCCTTCTTTGCTCTCAGCTGATGTGTCACAGGATGGCGCAGCCTGGGAAGAGCGCTTAGGGTCTCTGTTCTGAGATCACCAGCGAGAAGTGCGTGATGGGACAAAGATGGATTTCACCCCTCCACGGGCAGTGACAGCGGCAGGTAACCAAACTTCTGCAGTAGCAATAGTGGCTTACTGATACCTCCTGACTGCTGAGGAGCACCGCCTCCCTTGGGTTTCGCCCCTCGACCATCCCTTGCAACCATGTTCTAGGCACCTGATTTCCTGAATTAACCCCTTCCTGCTGGAAAGCTATCCAGTGGTTTCTGGTTTTTAGATTAAAAGCCTAGAATGTATTCATGTTAATACCTGTAGCCTACTCCCAGCATTTTCACTGCGGTATAATGTTCCATTTTTGTGTCCATACCCCACAGGATTCTCCCTAACTTGGCTCCATTTTACACCCTGCCCACCCTGCCTCTGGTGCTTTGCATATCCAGTGTTCTCAGATTAGACTAACAGAGACCACACTCTGGTGTTTACGCAAATGGTTCTCATGCTTACCCATTAGCGTCCTCAATCCTTGACCTCATTCCCCCTCCTTTTCCCATAGATGATCCAGTGGATCCTGCTTTCCAGTCCGTCACTCGGCCTAACAGGCTACCATGAGTTGAAGGAGGGCCTATTGCTGGAGAAGGCCATTCATAGGAGTCAGTTCAGGCTCACAGCTGCAACATGAAAAAAATCATCTCAGAAAAATGTAGCTCGGCTGCTTACCATAAGTCATTGTTATACCTAAGTTTATCATTGTGGGACACAGATGCAACCGTTTCTCTACGTTAACAAACCGATTAAGCTCAGTCAGGACTTTTCCAGAGGGTCCTTCCTCTCCCCACATAATCTATATTGAGATGCTTAGCATCTCAGGGATGAAAAGAAGTATCTCTTTAGAGGGTTCCCCAGCATCACCAGAACTCCCAATTCTCCTCCACCTCTTTGTATTCCTTTGTATCATTCATTCTTCATTCAATGTTTGGTGTCACTGATCCTTTCAAAGAGAGTAGATATAGCTCTCTGTATTTCACAGAGAGCTCTAGAATTATATCCCATGACACATATTTTCATGTCCTTCAATTCTGGGGCACTCATAGACCATAGTAAGAGATGCTGCTGCTCCCAGCCCTTCTGAGGAACCCCAGCAGTCGAGATGCACCCCCCTGACTGCCCCACCAAGAGCAGACCATCCGCTCTGACTGTGTGCTTCACTCTGTCAACAGGATGTTCACCCTGTTGTTCCTGAACATCCCATAATGCTTTGTGCTTCTGTGCCTTTTGCCTAATCTATTTCTGCTTCTAGGCACACTTTTTCTCTCTGTCTTTGAGTTGAAGCCCTACTCACCCTTTAACACACAGTTCATTCTGAGTTGGACTTTTGGAAAAATCAGGAAGTATCCTCTGTGTGGACACCGCACATCACTTCGCCCTCTTTTTCCCAAGACAAACAACACTTACCTAGTCCAGGTCATGTTCCTGTTAGGCCCAGATATGCCTTAGAATCTCTAGCAGAACAGTGCTCCAGGCAGCATTTCCCAGTCAATCACATGAGCGAGCAAGATACACGCCTCTCCATGTCCCTGTCTAGGTTTCTTACTTTTCTGGGGACAGGCTGGGGGTCGGCAGCTGGTGCTGTGGATTGCTAAGTGCAATTCCAGGAGTCTGCAGAATGGAAGCCACATCATTTTTTTTCAGACAGAGTCTGGCTTCATCACTCAGTCTGGAGTGCAGGGGCATGACCTCGGCTCATTGCAATCTTGGCCTCCCAGGTTCAAACAATTCTTACGCCTCAGCCTCATGAGTAACTGGGATTACAGGCATGTGCCACCATGCCAGCTAATTTTTGTATTTTAGTAGAGACGGGGTTTCACCATGCTGGCCTAGGCTGGTCTCAACTCCTGACCTCAAGTGATCTTCCTACCTCGGCCTCCCAAAGTGCCAGGATTACAGCTGTGAGCCACTGCGACTGGCCAGGAGCCAAATTCTTGATGCCTCCAGCACCTGAGGCCAAGCAGACAACCCTCTTCTTGTGCTTCCTGATCTGTGCTAAGATCAGGTGCTCCCTCTGTTCCCCAATCCTAATCCACTTGGATACACATGTGATTTTAGGACAGCTCCCTTTAATTTCATGTTTAATTATTTTTTTTTTACTACAACTCTTTTTGTCAGAGCCGTATTTCTATGCTTTTTACCTTCATTGGCAAAGCTTCTGGAAACAAAGCATGTTATTGAAATTTTAAAAATAAAAAAATTACATAAAACCCAGTTCAGATGTCTCCACTTTCATGAAGCCTTCTCAAACACCACCAATCTGAAATACCCTATTCTATGTCCTCCGCACCTTGTATAGGATACTTTATGCCCTTGAAGGATGATGTAGTCTTCCTCCTTAATCTCTGTCGCTTTAACAGCAAACACAGTAACAGACAAGGAGCAGACTTACTGTTTACTATAATAGTTGAAGATTCCCCAAGTTCAGTGATCATCAGCTAAAATGTAAACTCACTACATGCTTAGCATTCACCTTGGCATATCCAGGTTGTCCCTATGGGACTTGAGGGGCAAGGGGAACAAATGCCAACATGACACTCATTCAGCTTGCTGTGCCATGAATAATAAAGTCCTTTGTCTCTGACCCAGGGATTTTGTGTCTTTTGCCAGCATCCACAAAACAATAACGAGCGAACTTATTAGCTTGTATGCAGAGTAAAATCCCAGGCTCTTTGCAGGTCCTCGTCTGAGTTCATGCCTTTTCTTCCTTGGGACTGGCCCCAGAGTCAAGTCCAGTATTTCTTAACCTCAGCACTATTGACATGTAGGGCCAGATAATTCTCTGTCTTTCTGTGCATGATAGGATATTTAGCAGCATCCCTAGCCTCTACACAGTAGATGTCTCAATCAAAAATATCTCCAGACATCGTCATATGTTCCCTGGGGGAGCAGAAGCATTCCCTAACCCCACCACTGAAAACCACTTGTTTTATGTATCCAGAAGTGGGGGTGGGGTGAGGAGAAGGAAGCAAGGGGTTATAACTAAATGATCATTTAGCGGAGTTTGAGATGCTAATGTATCGGAGAGGTATATAAATATTGCACTTACCTACATTTTCATTCAAGGATCACACACGATAAGGCATGACGTATTGCAGCCAACAGTAAACACAACCCTCATGAGCACCCACGGGTGCTGGGCAGGAGAATCCACCGCATCGTCTTGTCCACACCCACAGCCATTCCGAGAAGTGGGCATTTCCACTCTGCAAGCACCTGAGGCATGAGGAGGTCACGTGCCTCGCCGAGGTGAATAGTGTGGACTTGAACAGGCAGCGGTGGGTCTCTGTCGCACGTGTTCTTAATCATTAACCTACTGTTATGGTCCCACGAAGAAGGTGAGGGATGGCAAGGAAGAGAGGGAACTGGAAGTTATGAAATGGGAAATCAAAGTTTACTTTGAGGGGAAAAGAAAAATCAAAGTTATATGTCA
Organism: Cebus imitator; assembly: GCF_001604975.1. Taxonomy (NCBI): domain Eukaryota; kingdom Metazoa; phylum Chordata; class Mammalia; order Primates; family Cebidae; genus Cebus; species Cebus imitator. Next base: position 6,123,563 of record NW_016107356.1, read on the forward strand.
ATAGCATCCTCTTAAAGGTTGAAAATATGTAACCCTTTAGATATTTTAAGAGCACATATAGTACCAGAATCCGTAACAACATGTACTTTAATTCCTACACAAAATGTTAAAATACAGGCCCTCGTGAATGGCTCTCTTTTCTGCAACCAGAAAAATGTGAACCATCCAGTCTAAGAAGGAGCAAAGTGACAAAACCTGTTTGAACAAACTCAGTGCTACACTTCGCTTCAATGGAGTACCTTTCCCATCTGGTAGTGGGCTAAAGAAGTATCCCTAAAACACTTTTAAATCCGTTCGTGACTTTGCAAAGTAGCCATCAGTGCCGGCCTGAGTCCCAGCAGTTAGAGCTCCAAACTGATTATTACTTGACACCAGGTTGTGGTAATTTCAAGGGCAGGTCAATTACTGACTGCCTATAGAACTATTAGTACAAAGGTGAGTAACCCCTAAGGAAAAACAGTATTTTGACTTCATATAAACTTTTCCCTGAGCAGCTAACATTACCCTACATCACTAATTCTCAAGAATATTTTTAATGCACTATAATTTTTATCTTGGAGCCAGTGTAAAATAGCAAGAAATAAGAAAGGGGAAGAGAGGGAATGGAAGAGAGAGCCAGTCATTGCCATAGTTGGTGGAGGGCTAAAAATAAGAATACCTAATTATATTTGAAATTTATGAGGCCAGGCACAGTGACTCACACTTAATCTCAGCACTTTGGAAGGCCGAGGTAGGTGGATCACCTGAGGTCAGGAGTTTGAGACCAGCCTGGCCAACATGGTGAAATCCCATCTCCATTAAAAACACAAAATTAGCCGGGCATGGTGGCAGGTGCCTGTAATCCCAGTTACTCCGGAGGCTAAGGCAGGAGAATTGCATGAACCTGGGAGGCAGAGGTTGCAGTGAACCAAGATTGTGCCACTGCACTCAAAAAAATAAATATATGTATATCAATCAAATATTCTAAAAGGGGTAACTCAGTTTCTCTCAGGAATCTTGAAAAACATAATCTAGAAAAATGAATGACTCCATAACTAAAATATTAACTACACTTAAAAGTGGAATTGATGCCCAGTGCTGATATATCCAGATAACTCATATTGATAAAAATTTCTCCAATAATTTTTTTCAATATAATTGTCTCATGTCTTCATTCTCTCAATCTTTACACTGTTCTCTTTCTTTTTACATTAGTATCATAAAAAAAATTATTCATTAAGTTGACAAATAGTTATTGAGCATCTGCTCTGTGCCAGGCATTGTGATACAGCAGTGAATGAGACAAATCCTTTTCCACATGGGGCTTACACTCTAATTGGGGACACAGGCAATCTACAAGTAAACGTACCACAGGTTCTACAGAAAGCACTAAGTATCATCTCATTTAATTTTTCCAACTTGATGTGGTGAGTCCTATTATTTTCCATTTTACATGTGAAAAAAAGGAGGCTCAGAGAGGTTAACTGGTTTGCCCAAGGACTCAGATGAGTGAGTGGCAGAAGCAGGATTCAAAATCAGATATATCTTCTCCAAAGTCCGACATCATCCAGCTGCAAGTTTCAACAGCAAATGCAGCCAGCGTGCACTGATGACAGCTTAGGTGCCAGGCCCTGGGGATACAGAGGTGACGGGGGCCTGCCTCCTAAAGCTAGTGCAGCATCTGCCTGCCTGGAGGACACCAGGCTTCCAGTGTCCAAGAGCACACCCACCCACTCACTGGCATTCGCTGAAAACAATAAATTCTCCTGATCTCAGCTCCAACATTCTGAAAAAAATACCAAAAATTATTATTTAAAAATTATAGTAAAAGTTGGCCAAGCACAGTGGCTCACGCCTGTAATCCCAGCACTTTGGGAGGCTGAGGCGGGTGGATCACCTGAGGTCAGGAGTTCGAGACCAGCTTGACCAACATGGTGAAATCCCGTTTCTACTAAAAGTACAAAAAAAAAAAAAAAAGCTGGGTGTGGTAGCAAGTGCCTGTAATTCCAGCTACTTGGGAGGCTGGGGCAGGAGATTCACTTGAACCCAGGAGGTGCAGGTTGAAGTGAGCCGAGATGGAACCACTGAACTCCAGTCTCGGCGACAGAGTGAGACTCTGTCTCAAAAATTTTTTAAATTATAGTAAAAGTGAAATTCAACAAAAGGATTAACATCAAGAGATTAACCTCAAGATCAACATGAACTGATCCTGTGATTTCCCTACAAAGGGAGGAAAAGCTAGGTTTGATTGAGGCTCTTTGCATTTTCATAGGGCTTTCTTTCCCCATTTTATTTAGAATAAGGCAGCCCTTGCTTCTATACCAAATGCATTTTGAAAGGCTCAGTGACACCACATATCAATGAGGAATGAAACATTACAAAGATGCTCCCCTTTAAATAAACGTAAAGTCAGCGCTTTTAAATATGATATGCCTCTTGAACAGGTATCCTACCTCAAGACAGCATCTCACAAAAACTGGAGCTGCTGATCAGTGGAATAACCTGGCTGGGCACATCACTGATAAGGCCAATGACTCCCAGCAACTTCTGACAAACCTTTGTTTCCCACTTCTTGTCTGAAGCACACTGTTTGCTTGGCAAAAGCCAGGAGACGTGAGCGCCTCCCACAGCAAATGTTGATATAAAGGAAAGGTCCTAAGTGACCAGTGATATTTATCCAGGTATTATTTCCACCACCTGTGCAGAGTTTACCAAGTAGGTGGGTAGGGTCGCTATCTTGGGTGCGTTCAGCTTGAGCTGCCCGGACGCCACATCTTGAGCTCGACAGGGAACATAAATCTAATTGTTCCTCTCTTCACTTAAACCATAAGGATTCCAAATTAGATCACATTGCTGAACCACATGAGTGAAACTTGTGCATTTGAACTCTCAATGTGGTTTGCAAAGCTAGCCTCTGAAACTAAAGGCAGGAAGCTTTGCTATCAAAAACATGTCAGCGTCTCATCAAACAGAGCCAACATTCAAGAATCTTTCCCCTTGGTGGGAGTGTGATTTAATTGCTGTGATATTGCAGAACAGATTTCTGAAGTCTAATTTTCTTTCTGCAGCCAAATGTTTGACGTATATTAATAACATCCTCATAAGCTTCCATCTGTGGGCGCAGTCATCACTGCCATTAATTCAAAAACATAGTTGGCCTCTACAGATCTAAAACAAAAAAAAAAAAAAAAAAAAAAAAAAAAAAAAAAAAAAAAAAAAGGAGAAAATTTGGAACAATTAGCTCTGAAAAGGACACAATTATAAATTTTATAGTAGGAGCAAACTTTAAAGTTGCCACTCCTATAGAATGTTTAGAAAATTTTAAGATGGGCTGGGCGTGGTGGCTCGTGCCTGTAATCCCAGCACCTTGGGAGGCCGAGGTGGCCAGATCACCTGAGGCTGAGAGTTCAACACCAGCCTGACCAACATGGAGAAACCCCGTCTCGACTGAAAATACAAAATTAGCCGGGCATGGTGGTGCGTGCCTGTAATCCCAGCTACTCAGGAGGCTGAGGCAGGAGAATCGCTTGAACCCAGGAGGCGGAGGTTGCAGTGAGCTGAGATCATGCCATTGCACTCCAGTCTGGGCAATAAGAGCAAAACTCCGTCTAAAAAAAAAAAAAAAAAAGAAAAATTTAAGATGATTAAACTTCATGAAAATTTTTAAGGTCTCTTTTCATGAAATTATTTTTTTCTTTTGACCATATTTCCATTTTATAGTACTTATCACAACAGTAATTAATGAATTAGCTGCATAATGATTTATTTAATATCAGTCTCCCTGCTTATTCTGTAACCCCCTGAAGGGAGGAACAGGGACTAATCTGTTTACCTTCCCAATGCTCGATATATTGACAAGCAGCAGGAGCTAAAAAAAAAAATTTAAAAAGTTGCTGCTGCTGTCTCCACAATAGGATTATGATTGCATTGTCAGAATGTGTCACTCAGCTGTCTCGAAAGCACTTGGCTTCCTTTAATGACTTTCTCATACTACAGTTACGCAGGACGTGACAAAAGTAAAGGAAACATGGAATCTTCTCACATATTTTTTAAACTTCCTGTGAATCTATGATTGTTTCAGAAAAAAAAAAAAAAAAAAAAAGACTTTGCTCCCTGCCACCAGCTTCTTGGATTTCACCTAGATCTTAGGAACTTCCATGCCAATCCTCCTGTACCCACAATATACTTGGCTTCCTGATTTCAACGATATTTCCAGGAGCTTGACTTTCAACATCCCAATACAAGCTAGAAGCCCAGCGTTCCTTCCCACCCACCCTTGACAAAGCAGATCACTTTATACAACAACAGCTACTTTTCTGAGACGGCTGGCCAAAATGCCAAGTGTGGTGCCAATTCTGATACAATTGATGCCTTTCTCTCTCCTCCACACAGAGACCACCAAAAAGCTGTCACATGGTAGTAATTGTCAAGAACTCGCTGGCACATCAAGGGTCAGGAACAAATCTTACATTGATGAGCTGGTCGTTTGCTTGAGATTTCTAGCTGGCAAGAAAATACAGAGCATGCGCACCCAGGTTCCCAGGCGACGAACCACACACCCAAGTATTATTGAGCCACATCCATGGCAGCCTCATGTTACACAAAGAATCAGGCCACGGCCGAGCTGCCAAGAGCCTGGAAAGCTATGCAAAGTGCGTTAAAATCAACAGAAAAGCTTCCATGTCACAATATTTAGATAGCTCCTCACTTCTCCAAGCTTCCCCCAAAAACCACCACTGGCTAAAGCAGGATGCTACTGGCTCGAATCACACAGTCACATTTGGACTTTTCAACAAACCATGGAACAGATATTAACTTACCTGTGAGCCTGGGAATACGGTGGGCAGTTCTGGGCATGAAGAGAGGTTCAGTGTCCAGGGCAGAGCCCAGCCGGGGATACAGAGAGCCAGCAGAAGATGGTTCCTGGATGCCCTCGCCAGCCCCGAGCTGAGCCTACTCTCTAGGTCTCTTTTTCTTCCCAAATGATGCCCTACCCCAGAAGAAAACCAAAACAAAACCAAAGGCTGGTGGGCATGGTGGCTCATGCCTGTAATCCCAGCACTTTGGGAGGCTGAGGCGGGTGGATCACCTGAGGTCAGGAGCTCGAGACCAGCTTGGCCAACATGGTGAAACTCTGTCTCTACTAAAAATACAAACAATTAGCCAGGTATGGTGGCGGGCACCTGCAATTCCAGCTACTCAGGCGGCTGAGGCAGGAGAATCACTTGAACCTGGGAGGCAGAGGTTGCAGTGAGCCGAGATCATGCCACTGTACTCCAGCCTGGCCAAGAAGGGCGAAACTTCATCTCATTAAAAAAAAAAAAACAAGACCACAAAACCTGCCTTTAAATTCACATTAGTCTCTGTGGGTCAGAAGACAAAGGTTGTCCAGCTTTTCAACAACTTCACAGGCTTAAAGCCTGTGACTGACTCGTGTGAAGGCGATGGCAAGTAACAGGCATTCAGCGGGAAACACCTTTGATGAGCCTCTCCCGACAGTAAGGACAGAAGAGAGAAAAAGAAATGAAAATCAATTTGCATTATCACCAAGACAGAAATGGGGGCAGAGGGAAAGAGGGTCGAAAGGAAAGAGAAATGATCTTCGTCTCCAATGCAAGACACCCGAATAAAAAAAAAAAAAAAAAGAGAGAGAGAAATGATCTTCGTTATTAATGTTTTTAATACGGCAGAATGATCAAGACATATTCTCACTGCCAGGCTCCAGGGAGAGACGAACTGCCCGTCTCCTCATGGGTTTTTAGCAGGAGAGTAATGCCCATTGGCAGAGCAGTTTCAGATTGATACAGCACTATCACTTATAGAAACTCACTTAAACTCTCAGCCATCCTGCTATTGTGCCCGATTAACAGAAGAGGAAACGGAGGCACAGACAGTAAGGGGGCAGAACCAGGAGAACAGTGCGATGAGTCAGGCCAGCCGTTCCGTGGGGTGATAAAGAAGCAAGTGAGAAGCGCCGTGCTAGTCTTTGGGGAAAATGAGATAAAGCATAGCTCCCCGGGTAGGGGTGGGGGGAGATTCCTCTCGTCCTTTGGAGTAAGCCTAGGACTATGGAAACAGGGCTTTAGAGAGAATAAGAATACTTGTTCTTTTTCTGACAATCCAAAGACAATAGTCCCTAAGCAGATGAATGCTTATTTCAAAGGTGATTCACGAACATTGACTCCAAAAAGAAATCCATCCAGAAACATGAGACAAGAGGACTGGACACAACGGGCCTCAGCTGTTGCTTCCATCAGCAGCTCCAGTGGAACACTGGTTCAACTCAAAATATCAAAGGATTTGACAGCAAGCAGCACCTTGAAGGGACTCTGGAATATTACCTGGGCCCCTGGTGGAGACCTAGGGGCTCAAAGACCAGGCTCACCAACGAGGCAGGAGGCTGAGTCTCCCACTAGAGCCCAGGCGCTGGCCTGGCCAGACTCCTGACTGCAGCCATGAGGGGAGAGAAGGCCCTGATGTCCAGGCTTCTGTTCATACATCTGCATTTTCCAGTGCAAACAGAGGTGGCCTTGAAATCAGAACAGTGAGGAGGGAGACGGAGCATCACTGTCCCTCACTGAAGCTACAGTTTCCTTTTCACCACGGGCGATAAAAATGCTTGGCTCCAGGGTGGGCACCGTGGCCCACGCCTGTAATCCCAGCCCTTTGGGAGGCCGAGGCAGGCAGATCATCTGAGGTCAGGAGTTCAAGACCAGCCTGGCCAACATGGTGAAACCCCATCTCTACTAAAATACAAAAATTAGCTAAGCATGATGTGCAACTGTAGTCCCAGCTACTCCGGAGGCTGAGGCACGAGAATCACTTGAGCCTGGGGAGGTGGAGGTTGTGGTGAGCTGAGATCGTGCTACTGCACTCCAGCCTGGGCTACAAAGTGAGACTTCGTTGGGAAAAAAAAAGAAGAAGGAGAAGGAGAAGAAAGAAGAAGAAGAAGAGAAAGAGGAAGAGGAAGAAAAAGAAGAAAAAAAAAAAAAAAAAAACGCTCGGCCCTACCACCTCACAGAGCCACAGTTAAGAGCCAATGTGGGCCAGCACCCTTTGCATCTAAGAAGGTAAAGCCTAGCTCCATAATCCGGGAGAACTAACTTTGCTTTCCAACCCAGTCTACGATTCCATTTTGTTTTATTGAGCCTCGTGCTGGGCGTGCAGTTCGTAGCCACTTGGGAGGCCTGTGTAACGGAACCGCTTCCAGTGTGCCGAATCAGACTGATGTTTCCCTGATGCTGGGTCAGCGACCTCATTTCTCCTCCTGTTAGAGATTTTGGGAGCACACCACTCTGGGCAGAGGCTAAGGGGAGCAAAGCGTGCACCCCCAAGTGCTAGCAGCCAAAATAAACCATCAGGCTCACTAGTAGGGGCTGGAACAGCCACCCCGCAATGGCTGAGATACGTCACATACAATTTACCATCTTTGCCATTTTTAAGTCTGCGGTTCGGGAGTGTTAGGTCCTTTCACATGCGTGTGCAGCCACCTTCGCCTCCACCTCCAGAACTCTTTTCATCTTGCAAAACTGCAACTCTGCCCCATTAAACACTAACTCCCCATTCCCCCTCGCCCAGCCCCAGGCAACCACAGTTCTACCTGTCTCTAGGAATGTGACTGCTCTAGAGACCTCCTGTAAGTGGAATCATACAGTATTTGTTCTTCTGTAACTGACTTCTTTCACTTAGCACCATGTCCTAGAGGTTCCTCCCTTCGTCTCCAGGCTGAGTGCTGCCGGTCTATCTATGGCCATGCAGAATTCCCTGTATTTACTCACCCGTTGACAGACACCCGGACTGCTTCCACCTCTTGGCTGTGTTGAATAATCCTGCTGTTAGCACAAGTGTACACATACTTGGAGTTTGCAGCCCTTTCTCACGGCTTCCCAAACAGATAAATAGAAGTGACTGGCGCATCCCAGAATACTGATGCTTCACTATTGTGATGTTACTGCCCAAGTCCACCTGAAGGTGATGGGCTGGGCCCTTCCAGTTCAAGCTGGGGCTCAGGGGTCTGTCTCAGAGGCTGCCAAGGCCCCCTTACCATTCAGTGCCTCACACACACACAGCACCCACCACAATGCACATGCTTCACACAACACGCACCCCAACTCTCACACATACCCCAGCTCTCACAACACACACCCCAACTATCAGACGACCGAGTTCTCACACACCTCAACTCCCACACATCCCAATTCACACACAGCCCAACTCTCACACACCCCAGCACTCACATGCATCCCAATTCACACACCCCCCAACTCACACACACCCCAACTCACACACACCCCATCTCTCACATGCATCCCAATTCACACACACCCCAACTCACACACACCCCAACTC
>NW_016107356.1:6132516-6152898 GCF_001604975.1 Cebus imitator
CCAACTCACACACACCCCAGCTCTCACATGCATCCCGATTCACACACACCCCAACTCACACACACCCTAGCTCTCACATCCCCAACTCTCACACACCTCAACTCACACACCCCAACTCTCACACACCCCAACTCACACACAACTCTCACACACACCCACCCCAACTCACACACACTCCAGCTCTCACACACCACAAGTCTCAGACCTGAACCCCACCAATCAGAATCCCTGCCATGTCCCGGGACTTCACGCAGAAGGCCTCCAGGCCAACTCAACCTGGAGTCGAGTCCAGTGGCTGTTTGCCCCTGGCCCTCCATTAGAGTTTGCTTGGACTGAGATGAACACTCACCAGTAGCGGACTCTGCCACTGGCTTATTCCACGAATGCCGGCACCTACCTGACTCACAGACCTGACCCAGCACTTCCCTAACCAGTAGCCACATGGGCCACTGAGCACACAATAAGTGATACAATAAGCAAGGATGAGCGTAATGAGAACTGCAGACGCTGATTAATCAAGAGAGCAACGGGGTCTTCCCAGACTCTCCTGATAAGGGTAACTATGGTGACAACAGAAGTAAGGGGCCCCAGACTTCAACCTATCTGCTTTCCTGCTTCAGGGCCCCAGCCCTCCTCGGGAGGTTGACTTAACCACTCACCACACGAGTAAACAAACCTCCCTTCAACCTTAGGCAGTTCAGACATCAATGGCCAAAGTGCAGAGAAGGATGCTTTCCTTCCTCTTTGCAGGAAAGAACAATCCAGTGGATAACATGCACAGATTGACTGGCTTTGCCATGCCCGTGGCATTACAGTCACAGACATACACAAGGTGCACGAAACAACATAACCCAGCCATTAGAGACAAGGCTGCTTCTCAGCAGGGTGCAAGGAAGGAAATGGAATGACCACTCAGTCCCTAATGAAGAAACCCAGTCAGAAACAATAGAAGGGACACCTTCTCAACGACCTCAATCACCATGTGTTTCCGTCTTCTGCAATAGGCCTTACTGTCTTTGAAGCAATGCATTCAGTCATAGCTCAAAAGACTCCCAGCTCTGGATCCAGTTGGCTTGAACTTGCACCCATTTTACCAGGAACCAGGAGGACAGGCTACCTCTAGGAGGCGCATGAGGCCGTCAACCCACCTCTTGTGGAAAGGGTTCCTCTGAGTTTATTTTTTAAATAAAGAGGGCAACTGCAGGAATAATTACGTGTTATACGTAAATATACAGCTTCCCACTTTCAAGTAGCCTCTTCACAGTAACCAAGACCCAGGAAAGTCTGTGATTAAGGTCCATAAAGAAAAAAAAATGCACATCAGCATTGAGGTTTTTGCGGCGAGCCATGATGAGATCTCCCTAGAGGAGTTTGCTGGTACTCTCACCAGGCTCCTTTATCCCAGCATGGCTGTGGTTTAGTCTTCAAACAAGTTGAAAGATAAGCAAATACCCTTCCTTCCAGGTGACATTTGACCGCCCTCAGCATCAGGTGTGTTTTGTGAATGCCAGCATTATCATAAAAAGCCACAATTCACCCACACACAACCACAGAACTCCCAACTAAAATAAACCAGAACTGGGGCAGAGTTTCTTATCCAAAGAACAAAATCAAATGTGCTTAAAAGGTGATACAGCTGGCTTCATGATCGTGGATCTTCTTGAAGTGGGAAATGAGAGAATTCATGAAATCAGATGAGTAATCAAACCACTGTAAAACCCTGCCAAACATCACAAATGAGGTCTTTTTTTATTTTACTTCTTTTATTTCAATAGGTTTGGGGAACAGGTGGTGTTTGGTGACATGACTATGTTCTTCAGTGGTGATTTCTGGGATTTTGGTGCACCCATCACCCAAGCAGTGTACACTCTACCCGGTGTGTAGTCCTTTATCTCTGGCTCCCCTCCCACTCTTTTCCCCAGTCCCCAGAGGCCATTGTATCATTCTTACGCCCTTGCATCCTCATAGCTTAGCTCCCACAAATGAAGTCTTAACAACACCAAGAGCAAAAATTAGAGAGTGTTCTGATAGACTAAATCTGTACTGTCTAACTCAGGAGTCATTAGCCACATGCGGCTATTTCAATTTAAATTTTAGTTCATTAAACTGAAATAACATTTAAAATTCAACTCTGCAGTCATGCTAACCACGCATATCAAGTGCTCAAAAGCCACATGTAGTTAGTGGCTACCATTTTGACAGCACAGACATGGAACATTTCTATCATCATAGATAGTTATATTTTCCAGCATAATACTAACTACTAAGAAAGGGAAAGGGAGTTAGAAAAAAAAAATGGTCTTTAAAAAAAAAATCTCAGAAACCTAAGCATCCACTGTATACCTCTCCTGCGGCTTCCTGGAGCCTCATTCAAACACAAAAAAATATTCAGTTAACTTGTTACGAGACTCTAGGACTAGATAACCAATGTTGTTCCATTAAAAGATAGTCCATTACTGGGCATATACCCAAAGGATTACAAATCGTTCTATTATAAAGACACATGCACATGTATGTTCATTGTGGCCCAGTGTGCAATAGCAAAGGCCTGGAACCAACCCAAATACCCATTGATAATAGACTGGACAAGGAAAATGTGGGCACATATACACCATGGAATACTATGCAGCCATAAAAAATGATGAGTTCGTGTCCTTTTTAGGGACATGGATGAATCTGGAAACCATCATTCTCAGCAAACTGACACAAGAACAGAAAATCAAACACTGCAAGTTCTTACTCATAGGCAGGTATTGAACAATGACAACACAGGGACACAAGGAGGGGAGCATCACACACTGGGTTCTGTTCGGGGGGGCTAGGGGAGGGAAAATCGGGGGTGGGGAGGTTGGGGAGAGATAACATGGGGAGAAATGCCAGAAATAAATAAAGATTGTAGCAGTATGTGAGTCATGTCTTATTATTTTTGTAATTATTATAAAATTTTAAATAAACTGAGAGCAATCATTTTAGCAAATGATTGGTTGAGGGCCTCGTGTTCTTTTTGGGAATCTGATTTCTGGTGGGATGATTTTAGATCTTCCTGGAAAGGAACAAGAAACATCCCACTTCCCACTTCAAGCGCTTTTAGGATATGTTTATTTATGATCCTTATTCTTTCCGTAAATGTTCATCATAGATTAAATGATTTTTCTTATTTTATGAATTTTCTAAGCATTTGCCAAGGACCACCCCAACTTTGTATGCCAGCAATGGAACAGTAGAGATTATCCTAGTCAAGGATCTTTGCAAAACAAGTAATGAAAATCAACTTGGGCTACCTTGATTAGAAAATGAAGTTTGTGAGAAGGATGCTGGGGTGCTTTGTGGAATCCGAGGATAAGGAGGCTTCATCAGAAACTGGAGGACCTGGAAATCCACGAGCTCTCTGCCTCTTAATTCCACATCTCTCTGGACAACTACTTTCTCCAGAACTTCATTGTTAGCTTCGCTTCATAGGGTAGAAGAAGCTAACTTCTTATAGCTCCAAGGAACACATATGGCCACTCCATGACTTCTGGATTTTTGTGTGCTCCTTGGTACTCAAGATTTCTGAGACCCAATTCTAAGGGCCCAGGAAAGCCGATTGACTCAACTTGCCCCAATGGTTCAAACAACCATGGAAGGAGGGGGGAACCATTTTAATGCAAACATGTCAGCAGCAGACACTGAGGTCCGGGGCGGATAGGGAGGAGAGGGTCCTCAGACAGAAAGTCACCACTCTGTGGGCAGTGATATCAATCAAAGATGTGAGGAGGAAAAAAAATGCAGGTTTAAGAAGTGAAAGGACTATCTAACGGATATAGTCCACTATCCCAAAATATCATAATACAGGGTTGTCCGTAAAATATGGAATGACAGGTAACATTATTTTCCTTTTTGGCAGATTGAGATGTCCTTGATGACAAGCATATTCATCCACCTGTGTTTCAGACTTCCACTCTTCTTCAGGAAACTGACTCTTATTGCTCCATTGCTCGGAGACAACAAATATGTTATAAGGAGACTGAAGTTTAGGCAGGCATATTTTTTCCAATATCCTGAAAAGTCAAGATAATTTTTATGCTCAAATTTCTGCATATGTTTTCTCTCTTTACAATAAATATGGGCTAAATCAGAGGAACTGTGTTCATTTTTCACAGGTTAAGTTGGTGTTTCTATAGCAGCCCTTATTTTAGAGCTATTCTGTTAAGTTGATTTTGTTACCAGTTATCTCCCTACCTGTGTTTTTCAAGATATTAAATATTGGCATTCTTCAAAAGAAACCAAAACAAAATAATAATAAAAGCCAAATCATTATCTTTATATTTTTGCTGTGAAAAATTGAAACAGCGAGCGTTTATAGGTCACTCATTGCTAATTGTTTCTTGCAAAGGATAACATTGTATTTATATATTTCATAAGTAACCCAAATTTTTATATTGAAAAATAATTTTTAAAAGAATCCTTTCTTTTGTATTGAAAAAACAAAAGACTGTATTTCATTCGCTTCAGAAAGGCCAAGAAAGTAGGTGAAGAGCTGACCTTCTGCTTCGTCTCTTCGGCTTTTCATGTCTCATAGCCCAGTCTTTCAGCATCTCCAGCAATCCATCTTAATGTTCCCTCTGTTCATGACTAATGAAGTAATAGGCAAAGCAAAGGCTTTGCGGTCAAACACCATCAATAAGCCATATGATTTTGAGAAAATTACATAATCACACTGAGCCTCAGTTTCATCATCTGAAATTGGGGCTAAGAATGGGAATTTCAGTCTTGTTGTGAAATTAAATACAATTATGTATATGAAACACCTAATCTAGTCCTTGGCACACAATAATTATATCTATATTAGTATTAGAATTATTGCTACTGTTGTCTTTTTCTCAGTGGCATATCTTTTAATAAGGACTGCACTGCTGAAAGTAACCTTCTTTAGCTTGGTGTTTAAAACCCCTGCTTTAATCAGTCTAGTGGGCATACCAACTGACACATAGTCTAACAGTCCAGGGACCCTCCCATCCTCAGTTCCAGCCCTGAGGTGCTGACCCAGGTATTGAAGCAAAGGAACAGCAAGGCAAAAGTGTATTCTTTAAAATTAATAAACCTAAACTTAATATTCATTGATATTAATAAACCTCTGTAAGACTGATTAAAGAAAAGAGAGAAGAGGCTGGGTGCAGTGGCTCACACCTATAATCCCAGCACTTTGGGAAGCCAAGGCAGGCAGATCAATTGAGGTCAGGAGTTCAAGACCAGTCTGGCCAAGATGGTGAAACTGCATCTCTACTAAAAACACAAAACTTAGTCAGGTATGGTGGCACACACCTGTAATTCCAGCTACTCAGGAGGCTAAGGCACAAGAACTGCTTGAACCTGGGAGGTGGAGGCTGTAGTAAGCCAAGATCACACCACTGCACTCCAGCCTAGGTTACAGAGTAAGACTCTGTCTCCAAAAAGAAAAACAGAGAGAGAAGGCATAAGTAAAAAGGATGCACAATTAGAAACAGAAATATAAACACAGATACACAAATTTAAAAGATAGAAAACTATGAATAATTTATTATAGATAATTGGAATACATAAATAATTAGAAAAATATTAATTGTAAATAACACTAGAAGAAACAGGCAATCTGAGTAGTCCTATAAACATTTACAAAACGTTCTGGACACAGGCATGAGCGAAAAAAAAAAACAAGAAAAGAAACTCTTACAAAATATAATCACTAATTTCAAATGTTTCCTCAGCAAGATGATAAGTCCATGGGGTTTATTATATTGTTCTCTCTATTTTTTATTACGGGAAGTGTCAAGTGTATGCAAAAATTTTTTAATAATTTCCCACAAAGAAATGTGTTTGTAGGTAATTTTCATCAAACATTTAAAGACAAGGGAATTTCAATCTCTCATAAAATTTTTCAGAGACTGAGAAAATAGTACAACTCATTTTTGTGCTAACATCCTCTTGATGCCAAAAGCAAACAAGGCTGAGATAAGAAAGGAAATTGTAACCCAGAGGAGGTAGTAACATTGGGACCTGAGGAGTGTCCATGAAAAGACTGAACTCCATGGCGTCTGTCCTTCAACTAAAGGAAAAGCCATTTTTATACGAAAAGCCATTTTTATATTATTTCCTTTTTTTTTTTTTTTTTTTTNAGACTAGATCTTGCTCTGTCACTCAGCCTAGAGTGCAGTGGCATAATCACAGCTCGCTGCAGCCACGGCTGCGACGTTTAGGCAATCGTCTCACTTCAGCCTTCAACACTGCTGGGACTACAGGCATGCACCACCATACCCAGATAATTGTGTGTGTGTGTGTGTGGAGGCGGGGTCTTGCTATGTTGCCCAAGCTGGTCTCAAACTGCTAGATTCAAGTGATCCTCGTGCTTTGGCCCCCCCCCAGAGTGCTGGGATTATAGGTAAGACACAACTCGCCTGGCCCTCATTCTTTCCTTCTTATGCTGTGGTTTGTCTTGATGAAGTCTCAATCCTTTCATTGACATCCACACATTTGCAGGATGGTATTATGGATGGAAGTGAGGAATAAGGTCTGTCCTACACCCACTGATGTGGCTCCCAGAGCCACAGACATGAGGCCTCTACTCCATGGATCCCTGGCGGATAGCCTAAGCAGAGCAAGCAGGGAGGGCGCAGGTGATCCCTGATAGCACCGCTGCTGCTTAGCCCTCATCTCTGGATGACTGTTCTAGGAAATGACTTGACCTGGACATATCTTATGAGCCAGCCACATGCACCCCACAGCAGCCCTCAGCTGATGCCTTTCCCTCCTCCTCTTATCAGTAATGAAGCCCACTCTTCACTGCCCCTCATCTGAAAGGCGTTACACCAGAAACCAGAGGTTCAGAGCTATCAACTGCTTTAAACCTATGTCACAATAGCTATGCTATACATTATCTTGCTAAATGAGACCAATTTTATTAACTTCGGAAATTAAATGTTCTCGCAGTCAGCAATGTCTCACTTCCCAAGTACAGATAATTGCAAATGGAACCCATATAAGGGGGGATGGACATGAAGTACTTAAGGGGCTGTTAGATTATCAGCCTGATTCCTCTGGACAGTTCATTTTGGGAGCACTGAAAGATAAGTTTGGATAGACCAAGCCATACAAGATGAGGATGGCTTAACTTATTTGGATAGGCTAGGATTTTTTCCAGCATTTTTTTAGCAGCTGTGTCATTTTGACAAGTGAAATTTCATGCAGATCTTCAATATAAAAAATTGATCAAAACAGAACTGTTCTTGCTATAGGAAGATGGAGATCTCAAGACTCACCCACTTGTCCTTCTCTTGCCCCTGAGTCTGCCCCAGACCCTGGACTGCAGCCCTCAGCACTGTGAGACCTGAGCAGATGGTTCAAAATCTGGTCACAGGCCACTAAATTTCCACTTAAAACCATTGTCACAGAATCATTCATGATTTACAGCTGGGAGATTTGTGTAAACTAAACTCCATTTTGCTGCTGACCAAGTTGTGGAATGAAGGACCTTTCTGTCATGTCTAAAGTTCATAGCTACTCAATGGCAGAGACAAAAAAACTATATGGGCACCTTGATTCCTGCCTCCTCCTATTTCTACCACATCCCATTGAAACTTTCACCAGTGAAATATGATTGAAATTTTTGAACTTGCACCTGCTAATGATCCCTCCATTACTAACTATTCCCATACTCAGATGTTGTGTACATACTTCTGCATGGTTCTCATATGTGTAGCAGCAATTTTGTCTGGACTGTAGACAAAGCTTGTGGAGGTGAATGACCCGCCCACATGCATGGCATCCACTAATTATCATGGCATCCAGAAACCTCCCCAAAAATCACTGGAATATATGTTGAGCCAAGGAGCAGGTAGAACAGTGCCCAGTAGGGGAAGCTCACAGAAGGTGGGAATAGAGGAGACGGTGACAGTCCCTGGGACAGTGTCTACTGAGCTAAATAAAGGTTGAACCTGAGGTGTCAGATTCACCAACAGGACCTACGGGATAGAGGGAAATGGTAATTCTAGGTATGACTCTGCCTGGTTGCTGCCAGCAGGTTCAACCACATTGACAGCATGTACATGATTTGGGGAAGAAAAAGGATGTACAATACCAACAAGTAAGAGAGCTGTAAATTCTTGGGAGTCAGCCCCCAGCTTCTCTGAAGAGGGAGCGCCTCCAGAAAAGCAGATTGGAAGATGTTTCCCTAGCAGCAAGAGATGGGTAAGCAGCACACCTAAAGTCCAGGAGGCAGCAGATGCTGCCTTCCTTCCTCACTTTCACTGTCACTGCCCCACCACCACCCCCCACACCCTGCCCCTAGCAAGTATCAGCAGCCCAAAGGAGTCTTAGAGCTCTAGGGGACTTGGAGCTCCAGAAACAAAAGCGAGCTCTACCAACAAGTCCAATGTAGAAAACTATGGGGAATGACGCTGATTGGTCCTGTTTGCATTACCTGATGACTCCGGGACCAATAGCCATGGTGGGAAGGATGTGATACCATAAGCGGCACACCCTGCCTCAGGTGCCTGTTGAGCCAAACAGCCCCCACAACCACATGTTAGGGGAGGACCAGCAGGACCTCAAAGGTGAAGAGAGGTGTTGTTGCTGGAGGGAGAAGCGGTGACCACACCAAGAAAGCAGGTATCTACTGCAGACTCCACCTGAGGGATTTCTGGATGGTTAACCTAAAAAGGTCAAGAATAAAAGGAATGAATAAGTTGAAATTACTTTAGAGAGGAATTTCTGAAAAAGAAGATGCCAAGATAAGACTTTAAGTTTCTCCAAGAAGTTAATTTGGAAAAAAGACAAGGAGCTAAGTCAACCAAGAAACAGAAGTACAGGAATGAGAAGACAAAAGAAATAAACTAAGATCAATGAAAGTTGTCACACAGGCCAGGCACAGTGGCTCACGCCTGTAATCCCAGCACTCTGGGAGGCCGAGGCTGGTGGATCACCTGAGGTCAGGATTTCGAGGCCAGCCTGGCCAACGCGGTGAAACCTGTCTCTATTAAAAATACAAAAAATTAGCTGGACGAGGTAGTGGGTGCCTGTAATCCCAGCTACTTGGGAGGCTGAGGCAGGATACTTGCTTGAACCTGGGAGGCAGAGGTTGCAGTGAGCTGACATCATGCCACTGCACTCCAGCCTGGGCAACAATTATTTTTCAAGAAGAAAAAAAATGCTGTCATGTAGCAGCACCTCCTAAACCACCCTGACACAACCCTGCCTGATAGATTATCACCCCCACTAAAAACTGAGAAATCTGAGTTTCACAAAGTGAAATAACTCACCCAAGGTCATTCAGCTAGTTATGCGGCTGGATTGGAAATTTAACCTAGGTTTGACTGAACTCCAAGCCCCTCCCACCTCCTTTCATGTCTCTCTGCCCCCTCCCCACCATACTACCTTCCCATCCTGCAGAGTTTTAAAATCAATCATGAGGACTTAGAAGCTTGTGTGAATATTTTGGAAAATGCAGTAACATCCATATAAGAATTCAATAACTACTTTGAGTTTAAATGGAATGGAGACGATTGGAAAGCCAGGAAGGTGTGAGGTAGGGCTTCTCCCATGTTCATGCTGTAACATCTCTGTGTGCTTGTTAAAACTGCAACGTCCAGGTCCTCATCCCCAGAGATTCCAATTCTTTGGGTCTGGGGTGAGGCCCCAGAAGTGCAACTGCAACAAGCATCAGCTGATTCTGAGGTCATCCTTCAGAAACTCTGGAGAGAGACCAGGGAGGAATTCACGACAAGGGGCTGTGATTACAGAATAAAAAGGAGAAAGGTGTTTGCCATCTAATATTGTCAGAACTAGAAAAGAAGAAAAAGAAATGTGTCAAAGGCAACCACTAAATCTACTTATCTGCCTTTGACGATGAATGCAGTCTTTATCCCAGGAAGAGAATATTCTGGAAATGCTGGGCAACTGGTAAAAGGAAGAGGAGAAGGGGGAGGTGGCTCCTACATCACTAAGTGGCAAGGTACTAAACGTAAGCTAAGGCTTAAAATAATTATTAATACTTGCTTTAAGGTTATAAAAGAGTAAGGAATGAAAATAAGAGACAAGAATGCAGTAAGTCAATGTTATTGATTTACACTGTGAAAGAAATGCCAGAGCTATTATTTAGATGTCAAAATAACTCCAAGAAGAGTACAAGGCTGTTTTGATAATTTGAAACCAAATACCTGCCTTCTTTGAGATGAGGCTTTCAGACACAGAGCCTCCTTAAATCCCACTGCGATGTTCCGCGCAGGTCATATTTCCTCTTCAAAGGTTATTCCCTGTTAAATTATCTGCAATTTCAAAAAGAACAAGTCGTTGTCCCGCTTTCAGTCCCCTTCTCTTAAAAGCATGTTTTGACTAAGATTAATTTATAGCCCAAGGAGATTTAGAGAAAGGAAAAAGCCTTGAAATTGCAAGTAAAAATAACGAAGAATTCCGGTCGCTTCTTAAATATCAAGTAATGTTGTTTTGGGAATAGGACCAGATTTGCAGTGCTACAGGTAAATGGACTGACTGCAGGATTTGCAGCGTCCAGGAGACACTTGGGTGGGGGCGGGGAATCTAGCTCGATGCTGCAGGGCATGGAGGAGCCCAACACTGGCAATTTGCTGAACCTCTCAGCAGTTCACCAGACAAGAAGTAGTAAAGCAGGAAAAATGAGGACGAAGATGCTTAGCACCTTCTCTGGAGCGCTGGGAGGCTGAAGACTGAATGCTCAGGAACACTGGTGAGGGGGTCAGTCAGTGGGATGGCTTGGTGCATTTGACTTCAGGCTTCTGGGAAGCGCACTTGTCTCCAATGGAGAACTGTGTCTCCACCACTCCTGTCACGACAGATGTGCTCGCTGAGAGTAGTATTATAGACTAAAGAAGACCCTTTAAGGATTTTCTTCAATTTTTCCACAATAATTTCTCATTTGTGCTTTTTTTTTAATGCGTGCCTTTACGTGTGTTAGGAATCTCTGCGTCAGTCATACGTGAAGCACTTGCTGATCAAAGCAATAACTAGTTATCCAGGACCACTGAAGGGTCCCCAGCAGAGCCTGCCAGAGCTAACAGTTGTAGGTTTCACACGCCCACCTTACAAGACAAACTTCCTTATACCTCTCTGCTTTTACATATACTCACTTGGATCATTCCAATTCCAGTGGGGTTTTTTAATTATTCAAATTCCTGGACGGAAAAGACGTTTTCAGTAGGATAAGGTATTAAGTGAACAGTGGCTTTGATCTGTTGGCATTTCCTGAGTCCTTGGACTTTCAACTCTGGCCTAATTCTTATTCCCTTAGAAGATCTGTTAGTTTGCTGAGCCTGCCATCACAGGATACCAAAGACGAGGTGGCTTCAACAACAGACATTTGTTTTCTCGCAGTTCTGGAAACTGGAAGTCCAAGATCAAGGTGTCCACAAGTCCGTTTTCTCCTGGGGACTCTGTCCTTGGCTTGCTGATAGCCACCTTCTCATTGCATCTTCACAATGTCACCTCTTTGTGCACACACACCCTGGTGTCACTCCCTTCTTATAGGGACACCACCCTTATGACCTCATTTAACCTTAATTATCTCCTGAAATGCTCTTTTCCCAAATACAGTCACATTGGGGTTAGGACTCCAACACAAATTCTGTGGGAATACAATTCAGTTCATGATAGAGGATATCCCAGAAATATTAACAGAGTTAATTATTAAGACTCTGAAGAGGCCGGTGTGGTGGCTCATGCCTGTAATCCCAGCACTTTGGGAGGCCGAGGCAGGAAGGTTGCTTGAGCCCAGGAGTTCAAGACCAGCCTGGGCAACATAGTAAGACCTCATCTCCACTAAAAACCTAAAAAAAAAATGGCCAGGCATGGTGGCATGCACCCTGTGGTCCCAGCTACTCAAGAGGTTGAGGTAGGAGGAGTTCTTGAGCCTAGGAGCAGGAGCCTGTAGTGAGCCATGATCACACCAGTGCACTCCAGCTTGGGTGACAAGACAAGATTCCAGTCATCTCAAAATAAAATAAAATAAAATAAAACTCTATAGAATGGTGGAGGGGTTTGAGATATTACTCTGTCACAACTTGAATCATAATATATCAATGTGTAAATAACATGGGTTAAACCATACCTCTAAAATAAGTCAACTATACATATAATAAAACCCCATATGCATGGGAGAAGATTGATACTTTTTCTATTTTTTTTTTTTTTGGGGGGGACGGAGTTTCGCTCTTGTTACCCAGGCTGGAGTGCAATGGCACGATCTCGGCTCACCACAACCACCGCCTCCTGGGTTCAGGCAATTCTCCTGCCTCAGCCTCCTGAGTAGCTGGGATTACAGGCATGCGCCACCATGCCCACCTTTGTATTTTTAGTAGAGACGGGGTTTCACCATGTTGACCAGGATGGTCTCGATCTCTTGACCTCGTGATCCACCCGCCCCGGCCTCCCAAAGTGCTGGGATTACAGGCGTGAGCCACCGCGCCCGGCGATACTTTTTCTAATCTTTATTTTTTGATATAATCGAAAGAGACTTCCATTCAATCGGAAACCCTTGGACATTCATTTTATATCCAAATGATAAAGTATGTCAAAATACATGTCTTAGAAACCACTTGCATTTAGTTTCTGATGGGAGAAAAAAATGTGGATATACCATTTAATAAATAAGATACGAGAGCTTTTCACTCAATATCCTTAAGGTCCAAAAATCTGCTGCTGCTAAACTTAAAAGCAATTACTGTTTTATAAACAATGAGGCATAATCCAGAAGGCACTAAATTCAAGATGTGTAAAATCTGTGTAAATCATCAAAAGTAACTAGCCGATGGAGATTTGTGGTTTCTGGCACTAAATCGCCATTGGCCCATGGTACTTAATATTTTTCTTTGTCAAGGTACATGACTCTAAAACTCCATGAGGATTGACAAATACCTATTTTGCAAATGGGCCAATGTAGCCAAGAGACAGTCTATGACATGTGATCGTTTAAGGGAGAGGTAAGTTCCTGGAACTAAATTGTCCTAAATTGTGTTAAACTATATGCCCATGACAGATTTAACTAATCTCTACTGATAGATTTTTCTGAAAGGCGTAGTGCACAGTCTTTTCTGGCAGCTCACAACATCTCTACCAGGCGCTCCACATCTGACACCATCAAGGTGAAAATGCACCGGTGCCTTCTTAGCCTAACCAATACCATTAGCTCAGATTTCCCATTTATCTTTCTATCCTTTATTATTTTCTCCTTGCTTCCAGCATTGGATTACTTTCTTTTAAGTCATATTTCTTTGTATAACTACACTTTCATCCAGTGTATGCCACCTCCCATGGAAGTTTTCTTTAAGCTCCTCCAATGCTGGAGGGTTCTGGAAACTAATATCTACTAGCCATCATTAGCCAAGTGCGATGATAGAAAAGATGACATAGTTATGAGTGAAACATAAGAAGAAATAGTGCAGAGTACAGACTTCTTAGGAAAAATATTTGTATACTTATGACATATTTTGCCATAAGGTCCCTGATTCAACACAAAAAAATTGGCCAGTTATGGCATCCAAATTGGGAAAGCACTCACTGTCAACACCTCCTCTAAAGTGGAAAAAACCAAGGTCATTTTCTCCTGGCAGTGGCACCGAGGTTCTGAAGAACTTCCACACACAGGCACTGTACTCTCCAATTTCTTTTCTAATTGCTGTTACCAAATGATTGACCCAAAAAGCAAAATATAGGAATATTAACTACATTCTCTTATTGGTAATCAAATGGCATTTTACTTCACCAAGGAATATTTACAGTGAGCAGTATAAAACATTATATTCACGTCCAATTCCCAAGTGGAAACCACCTGTTCCCTGAGTTCACCATATGCTTATTTAGGGAACTCTGATATGAATCATCATTGTTATTCATTCATTCATTCATTCAGCAAATATTCCTTGAGTTTTGACTAGAAACTACGCCTGGTCCTGGAAACACATTGCGAGATATGCAGACATGATCCCAGCCTGCAGGAAGCTTCAGTCCAGCATCAGCACTAGAAGGGAAGCAGGTTAGAAAGCATCAACATACTTCTCTCTTTTGCAGAATTTCTGTTTGTTCTGATCTTGGAGACATCCTTCTGCCAGTGGAAAGATAAGGAATACAGAAAGAATGCAAAGAGATAGGCCAAGATGAGCTTCACCTTCATGCACTCAAGAGGATGATGTTGCAGGAAGAGCTAGTGTTTCGGGCTGGGCTGTTGACCTGAGAAGGAATGTCCAGCGTTTCTCCTCCCCTTGGCATATCAAAAGCCAGCAGTGGAAGACTAAAATAGGAAATGTTTATAAAACCTGTTCAGCAGTTCACCAACAAGAAGCAGTAAAGTAGGAAAAACAGGGACAGAGATGCCAGGAGGAAAGATGCCAGGGGTCAATTGGGAAAAGTGGGAACCCAAAGCCAGGAGGTCAAACCAAGCCAACAGCTGTCCTGTTTTTCAGTGAGTATATCCTGTCTTTCCACATATGTCAGGTTATAGAAAGAGCAACCCAACAGGCTACCCCATATCCCAATCCAGAGCATGGACACATCCTAGCAAACTGAACTGCTCAAAAAGCAGTCTGGGCTGGGGATGGTGGCATGCCTGTAATCCCAGAACTTTGGGAGGCCAAGGCAGGAAGATCGCTTGAGGCAAGGAGTTTGAGACCAGTCTGGGCAACATAGCAAGATCCTATTGCTACAAAAAATTAAGAAATTAGCCAGGAGCACCGGTGCACACCTGTAGTCCCAGCTACTCAGGAGGCAGAGGCAGGAGGATTGCTTGAGCCCAGGAGTTAAAGGTTACAATGAGCTATGATCATACCACTGCACTCCAGCTGGGGCAATAGAGCAAGACCCTGTCTCTAAAACTCTTTAAAAACAATAGGCAAAAACATTTCAAGGGAAATCTTGAAGATCAGCTGTCCCAGGCCACTTTATCCTCACATGGCAGAGACCCTGAGCTGAGAGGCAGCAAGCCAAGTACTTCCCTGGCCTTGTGGATCCCCAGCCTGGGGCCAGGTAGAGAATAAAGCTCAGGGGTCTGCAGATACCAAAAGCCTGCCAGGGAGAAATAGCAGATGTGTCCCTGAGATAGTGCCTAAGCCCAAAGAACAGACCACAAGTTCACAGTTACAGACAGGAGAATCAGCATGGGGTGGGGGATGGGGCAGAAAGCTGTGTAAACATGCAACCCCACCACACACCCTACAACCATTTTAGGGACAGACACAGAGGGCAGCACTTTGAGCATGATTCTCTTTGGGCTATTCCAAAAGAAGCTATGTAAATTCAATGGGGACTTTTTAAATTAAATTGGATAACACTAAGATTTAAACTGAATGGGACTAGAGGTCATATTTTACCCAATAACTTGTGGAGTGGGTTCAGGAGAAGATAAGATCAAAGTAAAAGCACAGTGGCTCACTGTAATCCCAGCACTTTGGGAGGCAGGTGGATCACCTGAGGTCAGGAGTTTGAGACCAGCTTGGCCAACATGGTGAAACCCCTGTCTCTACTAAAAATAAAAAAAAAAAAAAATAGCCAGATGTGGTAGCTCACATCTGTAATCCCAGCTACTAGGGAGGCTGAGCCAAGAGATTCACTTGAACCTGAGAGGTGGAGGTTGCATTAAGCCAAGATTGACCCATTGTACTCAGCCTGGACAACAGAGCAAGACTCCGAATTACAAAGAAAGAAAGAAAACAAAGTAAAGTAGTTACATTTTCTCTGTAGCATGAGTAAAATAGACTGCCTGGCCAGATGCAGTAGCTCACGCCTGTAGACCTAGTATTCTGGAGGCTGAGGCAAGAGGATGCCTTGAGCTCAGGAGTTCAAGGCTGCAGTGAGCTATGATCTCACTACTGTGCTCTAGCCTGAGTGACAGAGCAACACCATCTCTAGTTAATTAATTGGTTAATTAAGTAATTGGTGCTCTTCTTGTCCCAGTTTTACAGATGAGGAGGTGGGGCACAGGATGGATGGAAACTTTCCACAGTCACAGAACTAATAAGTGATGCCAAGGACTCAAACCTGGTGGGGGCCCACTGTAGAACCCATGCTGATCCTCCATATCCCCAAGGCCCTGGTCAGAACACAACTAAGCAGACAGCTTGGGTCATCAGGGCATCCGTTACATCCAAAGGAAGACACCCTGCGATGTTTCAAAAGAAAAAGTCCCCTACCAGCCAATGAAGCTACCTGATTTCTAAGTATCTTGTGCCCAGTAACAAAATCTACCCTCGAAACTTAAAAAAAAAAAAAAAGATAAATATAAGCACATAACAGCAGCAGCAATAGTTGAGATGAGAACAATTAAGAAAAAAGGAAAGTTAGGTCTCCTGTGAGAATTGTATTTTTAGGGAAAGAAAGAGAGGAAGAAGAATGATTTTTCTTTTGATGACTCTATATCAAACTCTGAGGTTTAATTAAAGAAATGACCTTGAACCACAGCAAAGAAAAATAAAAGACAATTTCCAGTAAGTATGCCAGATCAAATTAATGATTTACTTTTTATTTTTAAACTGAATTCAGCAGAGATTTACATGCATTAGGTTACAATGATTAACATCTGAAATTTGACCTTGAAATAATCTTTACATTGTAAATTCTTAATGATCAAAACAAGGTTCTCAGTGATTAGAACATATTAGTAATTAATTATTAAAGGAGAATAATTGCAAATACAACATTCCTAAATCTCAAGGCTTTTAAAGCATTTGTACAAATGACTGGACATTTTTTAAATTTGAAAAAAAACCCTCCATCTGATTCTCATTTTCATTGTCAATACAATAACAAAAAAGGTACATACTTCTCTTCTCATTTTCTATCGTCTTGCAAGCTAGAAATTCTCACAACTACGTTCGATCCCATCAAAGCCAAAGAAAGAAAAGAAAATTGTTCTGTACAGATCTGTGACATTAAAAAAAACCCCAAAAACTTTTTCTCTAAGGGTAATAAAAAGTCAGTAGTTTTGACCATTTTTAAAAATTAATTTATAAATAATCACTTAAGATGGCACGTGATCTTCCTGCTGTCCCTAACAACTCTGATGCCCAAACTCTTCATAGCACAATTGGAGCTCCCTAGCAAACTGATCCACCCAAATAATTTTTACTGGGTTGTAAGATTTTAAGAAATAACCATGCCTCACACCATAGAGAAAAATAATTCAACCAGATATCTGTCCCATGCATTTGAGGTACTCTCTCTTAAAACTGTAACTCTTTTTAAGTTGGATGGTCTCACCTAGAGTAGATTTCTTATTGACACAGAAGGGACCCCAGAATGTGTACAGGCCAGGGCTGATCATGACTTCTGCTGGCCAAGGTTGTCCCAGAGCCAGGATGAGGGCCACACAGGTACACTGGCCTCCCAAGGGCTGACCACGTGTGGTCAACCATCTGGAGAAAGATAAAAGTGCATCCCCTAAATTCTCCCCAATCCAGTCCCTTGTCCATGGAGTTTCATTAGAAGTGACAAAGCTGAATGAAGAAAAATAATAGGCAACTTGCCAGAGCATTTGATCTCTGTCATTTTCTGCATTGTTAAACATCACTTTTTGCAATTTGCTCTTTGTTGATCTTTACCTTTTTTTCCAGTATAAAGATGCAATATTTAAAATGGTACCTGTATTAATTTTCTATCACTACATAACAAAAACGACCACAAACCTAGTATCTTAGAGCAATACAAATTTATAATCTCTCAGTTTCTGCATGCCAGGAGCCCAACACATGTAAAGTGGGTTCTCAGCTCATGGTCTCACAAGGCTGAAATCGACTTGCTAGCCAGGTCCATCCTCATATGGAGGTTCAGCCAGGGAAAGAGCCATCTCCAAGCTCCATCGGGTGGATGGCAAAATTCATTTGTCTGTGGCTCTATGACTGAGGTCCCCATTTTCTTTGCTAGCCATCATCTAGGAACCATTCTCAGTGACTAGAGGTGGCTTTCAAGCCCTTGACAAATGGTCCCCTCAATAGGCCCTCTCCACTTCAGATCACCCTCTTCAGGAAGGACCTAGACACAGTTAAGGACTCACCTGATCAGACCAGGCCCACCAGGAGAGTCTTTCCTTTAATTGCCTCATCAAAATCAGCTGATTTGGGACCTTGATTACATCTACAAAATCCTTTCACCTTTGTCTTATAACACTGCATTCACAGTCCCGTCCACACTTAAGAAGGAAGGAGAGGCCGGGCGCAGTGGCTCACGCCTATAATCCCAGCACTTTGGGAGGCTGAGGCAGGCGGATCACAATGTCAAGAGATCGAGACCATCCTGGTCAACACGGTGAAACCCCGTCTCTACTAAAAATACAAAAATTAGCTGTGCATGGTGGTGCACGCCTGTAGTCCCAGCTACTCGGGAGGCTGAGGCAGGAGAATTGCTTGAACCCAGGAGGCAGAGGTTGCAGTGAGCCGAGATCGCACCATTGCACTCCAGCCTGGGTAATAAGAGCGAAACTCCATCTCAAAAAAAAAAAAAAAGAAGGAAGGGGATTAGATATGGTTTTTCACCAGAGGCAGGAATTGGGGCCATCTCAGAATGTTATTGGTTGTGTTCCTTTGGAGAACCCTGGCACATACACAAGGTTATTGTGTGAGTTACAATTCAGGTCCACTCGCATCTCTCCAAACCCAGGCTGTCTTGTATTTTAACTACCTTCACAAGAGGGGAGAGAATGATAACCCTCAAGGATGTTTAAATGCTCACTTCAGCCCAGAGGGTTCCAGCAGACTTGAATTCCATATAATCTTGAGATTGTCATTGCTTTACTTTACCCAGAAACCAGTGACTATCAATTCTGCACCCCCACCAGACTTTTCTGTAGGCACAATTAGTGTTCTCAGCCTAATGACACAGAAAGTGGAAGACAATAAACAGAGAACGCTCCTGTTGCAATGGATATGATATTAACTATTAGACATGATTTCACCTGCAAATGACTAAAACCCCAACCAAACAGGGCTTAAACAACAATAAAGATGTTTCTATACGAGGTCTGGAAACCGAGAGGCTCCAGGTTGATTATTCAACTGCTAATAAAGTACATGGGTTCTTTCCTTCTTTCTCCTCTGCCACCCTTAGGGTGTTGACTTGGAAATATCACCCATTATATTCCCAGAGAGGTTGCTATAGATCCAGGTATCACATAGTGATGACATCTAGAAACACAACGTGGTCCTTCTCACTTGCCTCTTTTTACCTTTTAGAATAGAGGCTGAGAAGAGCTAAACTGCACTGCAAAATAATGAAAAACACCAATACTTCATGAATCCTTCCACAAAAAGTATATAAAACACTTCCAAACTCATTCTATGAGGCCAGTATTACCATGATATCAAAACCATAACAAAGATATTACAAGAAAAGAAAACTATAGACCAATATCCCTTATGAATATAGACACAAAGAATCCTCAACAAAATACTAACAGACTGGAAACAGCAACATAAAAACTGGTTTATGTACTATGACCAAGTGGGATTTATCTCAGGAATGCAAGGTTGGTTGATATGAAAATCAATCAATGTAATATACCTTATTAATGGAAAAAAAGTGCAAAAACCACATGATCTGATATAAAAAAGCATTTAACAAAATCCAACACTCTTCCATGATGAAAACAATAAATAAAATAGAAATAGAAGGGAACGTTCTCTGCCTGACAAAGGGCATATACAAAAACTCATAGCTAATATCATATTCTTCATTGAAAATTTACAAATTGTAATTGTATATATTTATGAGGTACAGAGATTTATGATATATTTATACAATATGGAATGATTAAATCAAGCTACTAACATATCCAACCTCAAATACTTATCATTTTTTGTGGTGAGAGCATTTGAAATTTACTCTCTCTGCAATTTTGAAATATACAATACACTATTGTTAATTATAGGCACCCTATTGTACAATAAGTCTCCAAAACTCATTCCTTCTAACTGAAACTTTATACCCTTTGACCATAATCTCCTTGTTCTTCTCACAACTCCAGACTCTGGCAACCACCACTCTACTCCCTGCTTCTATGAGTTTGATTGTTTCAGATTCCATATACAAGATCATGTAGTAAGATCATGTAGCGTTTGTCTTCTGTGCTTGACTTATTACATTTAGCATAATGTCCTCCAGGCTCATCCATGTTGTTGCAAATAAGAGAATTTCCGAAGATGGCCGTTTAGGAACAGCTCAGGATTGCAGCTCCCAGTGAAAGCGCAGAGGGTGAGTGGACGCCGTGTTTTTATCGCCCAAAGACTAGGAAATTCCCGGGCAGAGGTGCTCCACGGTCACCAGCGCAGCTGTTTCGGCCAGCGCGGCTGTGCCGGCCAGCGCCGGCCAGCGCCGCTGCTTTGCCCCGCGCGGCTGCTTTGTCGGCGCCCCGGAGCCGCG
>NW_016107356.1:6159168-6160298 GCF_001604975.1 Cebus imitator
TTTTTTTTTTTTTTTTTGAGACAGTCTCTCTCTGTCACCCAGACCAGAGTGTAGTGGTGCAGTCTCAGCTCACTACAACCTCCACCTCCTGGGTTCAAGCGATTCTTGTGCCCAGCCACTTGAGTAGCTAAGACTACAGGTACATGTCGCCATGCCCAGCTAATTTTTGTGTTTTGGGCAGAGACAGGGTTTCACCATGTTGGCCAACCTGGTCTCAAACTTCTGGGCTCAAGCAATCCACCTGCCTCGGCTTCCCAAAGTGCTAGGATTACAGCCATGAGTCACCATGCCCAGCCTGTATGTATTCTTTTAAGAAATGTTTATTCAAGTCCTTTGATCATTTTTAACTGGATTATTTGTTTTCTTGCTATTGAGTTGTTTGAGTTCCTTGTAGATTTTGGATATTAATCCCTTATCACATG
This sequence comes from Cebus imitator, assembly GCF_001604975.1. Classification (NCBI taxonomy): domain Eukaryota; kingdom Metazoa; phylum Chordata; class Mammalia; order Primates; family Cebidae; genus Cebus; species Cebus imitator. The sequence goes on from NW_016107356.1 coordinate 6,159,591, forward strand.
TATGATTTGCAAATATGTTCTCCCAATCTATAGGTTGTTTCTTCACTCTGTTGTTTCCTTTGTGGTAAGCTTTTTAGTTTGAAGTAATCCCATTTTTCTATTTTTGCTGTGCCTGTGATTTTGGAGTCAAATTCAAAAAAATCATTGCCCAAACCAATGTCATGTAGTTGGACCTTTATCTCCTACCATATACAAAAAGTAATTGAAATAAATCAAAGTCCTGAATGCAAGAGCTAAAACTCTAAAACTCTTAGAAGAAAAAAAGTAAGTATAAGCCTTCATGACCTTCAATTAGGCAATGGTTTCCTTGATATGACATCAACAGCACAAACAACCAAATGAAACAAATAGATAAATCAGGCTTCATCAAAATCGAAAACTTTTGTGCTTCAAAGGACATGTCAGGAAAGTGCAAAGGCAACCCACAGAATAGGAGAAGCTTTTTCAAATCATATGTATCTGTTAAGGGTCTCGGATTCATGATCTATAAAGAAATCTTACAACTTAACAATAAAAAGACAAATAATTCCATTGTTAAATGCAAATCAAAACCACCAGATACCTCCTCACACCCACCAGCATGGCTTCAAGCAAGAAGACAAAAAAACAAGTGTCGGTGAGAATGTGGAGAAACTGGGACCCTCACACATTACTGGTGGGAACATAGGATGATGCAGCCACTTTTTTTTTTTTTTTTTTTTTTTTTTT
>NW_016107356.1:6161693-6174860 GCF_001604975.1 Cebus imitator
TTTTTTGAGATGGAGTCTTGCCCTGTTGCCCAGTCTGGATTATAATGGCATGATCTCAGCTCACTGCAAGCTCCACCTCCCGGGTTCAAGCAATTCTCCAGCTTCAGCCTCCCAAGTAGCTGAGACTACAGGTGCACGCCACCACCATACCTGGATAATTTTTGTATTTTTAGTAGAAACAGGGTTTCACCATATTGGCCAGGCTGGTCTCAAACTCCTGACCTCAAGTGATCTGCCCCCCTCAGCCTCCCAAAGTACTAGGATTACAGGCATGAGCCACCATGCTTGGCCTATGCAGCCACTTTTAAAAACAGTTTGGTGGTTCCTCAAAATTCCATTCCTAGTTATATACCCAAGAGAACTAAAAACATATGCTCACACTAGAACTTGTATAGAAATGTTCAAAGCAGCATTATTCGTAAGAGCCAAATAGTGGAAACAACCTAAATAAATGTTCATAAACTGATGAATGAACAAATAAAACACAATATATCATATAGTGGAATATTACTACACATAAAAATTAATTAAAGTACAGATATATGCTACAACCTGGATGAACTTTGAAAACATTATGCTGAGTGAAAGAAGCCAGTCACAAAAGGCCATGTATTGTATGATTCCTTTTTTTTTTTTTTTTTTTTGAGATGGAGTTTCACTCTTGTTACCCAGGCTGGAGTACAATGGCACTATCTCGGCTCACTGCAACCTCCAAATCCTGGGTTCAAGCAATTCTTCTGCCTCAGCCTCCCAAGCAGATGATTCCTTTATATTCCTTTATTACATGACCCAGATCCCTTTGTTATATGAAATACCCAGATTCTTTTATTATATGAAATACCAGATAGAGAAATCCATAGAGACAGAAAGATTGGTGGGTGCCTAGGGCTCAAGGGAGGCTGTGGTAGGCAGTGACTGCTGGTGGGTATTTCTTTTGGGAGCGATGAGAACGTTCTAAGATGAGAGTAGTCATAGCTGTACAATGTTATAATTATACTAAAAACTAGTGAACTCTGCACTTTTAAAGAGTTTGTTTTATATGTGGATTATATCTGACTTTTTAAATGACAGTGAGAATTTGAAGTTTACAAGAGTGTTCTGAAAGGGGTGTGGTAAGGATGAGAGAGAAGAGAAGAAGGGGTGAGATCGTGAGGAGCACAGGCTTACGGGCTGGTGCAGTGGATGAGAAGTCAGTTTCAGAAGGACCGGAAGGCCTAGAAACAGAGCTGCTAAGGTACAATTTTAAGTTGATGCTGCTGTGTATAACAGTGTTTCCCCTCCAAATCCCTCTTCTGAGACTGAGGACACAAGCTCAGAAAAGAGAATGGAGGCTTTGGTTATTACACCTAGAGAGGAGAAGAAAGGCAAGGGCGTTGAGTGTAACATATGTTGGAGTTCTGCAGTGAAGGTCGGAATACTCTCAGCAGGCCAGGCACAGTGGTTCACGCTGCAATCCCAACACTTTGGGAGGCCAAGGCAGGTGGATCACTTGAGGTCAGGAGTTCAAGACCAGCCTGGCCAACATGGTGAAACCTCATCTGTACTAAAAAAACAAAAATTAGCTGGGCGTGGTGGCACATGCCTGTAATCCCAGCTACTCAGGAGGCTGAGGCAGGAGAATCACTTGAACCCAGGAGGTGGAAGCTGCAGTGAGTCTAGATCCTGCCACTGCACTCCAGCCTGGGCAAGAGAGCCAGACTCCATCTAAAAAAAAAAAAAAAAAATACTCTCAGCAGTATAAAAACATCTTAGTGGCATGGACTTGCTTGACCCTGGGAGCCAATCAGGAATAATGGTCCCCACCTCTGCTTCTCTACCACAGCACAGGAAGTTCTTTCCAAGTCTGCAGTTGCTGGAGATGAGGAGGGGGGTCGGGAAGGAGGCGGGCAGGAGGACTGATGGAAACTGGAACTGATGGAACCCCTGATGAAACCCCAGAGCTTGTAGGTTGGGGGGATAGGGAAGGTGACCCTCAGGGAATATGGGAGAAGTGACAAAATTTACGAGGAACTGAGAGGCCTGTAGGACAGGAGGAGGAAGAGAAAGGGACCCCACAACCTGAAGAGAGATTCAGTGGCCAAGAGACACAGGTTGGATAGAACACATCTAAAGAAGAAGGTTCTTCTGGGGCAAAAGAATGAGATGAAGATTTTTCCTCGGTGTCACCATGCAGTATATTCTTGAATCCATATCCTATTCTTCAAAAAACTCGGCAGGGTGCCATAGCTCACGCCTGTAATCCCAGCACTTTGGGAGGCCAGGGTGGGCAGATCACCCGAGGTCAGGAGTTTGAGACCCAGCCTGGGCAACATGGTGAAGCCCCATCTCTACTAAAAATACAAAAATCAGCTGGGCATGGTGGTGGGCGCCTGTAATCCCAGCTACGCAGGAGGCTGAGGCAGGAGAATTTCTTGAACCTGGGAGGCAGAAGTTGCAGAGAGCTGAGATCACACCACTGCACTCCAGCCTGAGCGACAGAGTGAGAGACTCCATTGCAAAAAACAACAAAAAAACCTCTAATAGATATTGAAACTCCTATGGGGTTTATGCTCCCTTCAAGCATACCGCTCTGGGATAATCTACCCTGTGTCGAAGTTGAGAAAACAGAACTCCTGAGGGATCTACTATATCCAAACTAGTATGGAGTCCCGATTGATGAGCTTTTACTGCAAAAGCAATTCAGAAACAGATTCTTTTCTCGGTGCTCTTCGGAAGGGTGAGCAAATCAATCTTACTTCCTAGATGTGTCAGCTGTGTCCAGAAAGAAACACAGGAGAAACGAGTCCCTAACAGGCCTGGGTGGAAGCTCAGTCCACTGCTCTCAATCCTGTATGTTTTGTTCTATTCCATTATTTCTTTAAAATTGCTGAGTAAAATATTGGATATGACTGAGGCATCCCAAAAGTCTCAAAGTCCTAAGTATTTAACATCAATTTAAAGAAGACACAAGATACTGGGCTTTTATTTCCCCATTGTCAAAATACGGGGCATATGCTGTTGCAAGTTGAGTGTGTAAAACACCATCATGCTATTTTATAGTCACAGAATCAATCACAAGAATTCAGTCTTGTGAACAGGAACTTCTCCTATTTGACAAATTATTTGATTACTGTGTGTTACTGATTATTGGCTTTTCAAATGCATTACAAATGTTGGAAACATCCATTAGTATTTATCAACATCTTAGGAACTGATTAAAGTGAATCAGTGTTTCAAAAATATAGAGGAACTACTTGTGCTGTGAACGCAACAGCGAAGATATCCAACAGATCCTTTGGGAAGAGAGAAATAGACAAGAATCTTAAGCCACCTTCCTTTTTTTGTTGTTAGAGACAGAGTCTCAATCTGTCGCCCAGGTTGGACTGCGGTGGCAGGATCACAGCTCACTGCACCCTCAATCTCCTAAGCTCAAGCAATCCTCCCACCTCAGCCTCCCAAGTAACTGGGACCACAAGTGCACACCACCATACCTGGCTCAATTTTTTTTTTTTTAAATTTTTAGTAGAGATGAGCTCTTGCTATGTTGCCCAGGCTAGTCTCAAGCTCCTAGCCTCAAGTGATCCTCAGCCTTAGCCTCCCAAAGTGCTAGAATTACCGGAATGAGTCACTGCTCCCGTCCCGGGCCATCTTCTGAATGTAATTTATTTTCTGCAGGTCTGCCAGTTTGCTTGTCACTTTTACTTAGAAGTATCTCAGAAAGAAAAAAAAAGTTAAAGCAGGTGTGGGGAGAGAGGGAAGGCAGACACAAATAGAATCCAATATTATAATAGAAGATCACTGCTTAGATTGTGTCCATAGTTGATCTTTGCTTTGGTTTCCATCTTAATTTTTAAATAGGGATTGGTAAAGTTTTTCTATCTCTTCATAGTAAATATTTTTAGCTTTGTAGGCCAGACATATAGTCTCTGTTGCAACTACTCAACTCTGCCTTTGTAGAACAAAGCAGCCATAGGTAATATGTAAATGAAGGGTATGGCTGTGTTTCCCTAAAACTTTATCAGGTGTCAGGTTGGATTTGGCCCATGGGCCACAGTTTATCAACCCAGCTCTTCACTACACTAGAATCAACAGCCATGATTATGCTTTACAGTTCTGATAACTGCTGACATCAGTGATTGCATTTCATATTTACTGTGCTTCAGACAAATCATTTATTTTCTTTTCTCTTTGTACATTGCCAGATTACACTGTGATGCTATGTCACAAATTTGGAGGTAGCACATTTTAATGGGAAGGAAATATTATGATATGGAGACAAACGTACATCACTCCAAGCCTCCCCAACGCCATTCTATGGTCCCCAGAGTTGAATCCCCATGAAAATGAATGATTGTGGGGGAGTGGAGCAGGAAGTTTTAGGTGGAAGTAGTGAAATGATTCTAAAAACCCTCCACTTCTCTTCCTCAGTCCTTAACTTCCTCTCTTCTTCCCCTTTCAGAGTGGGATTTTGCATGGTAAGATTTGGAGAGGCGTGTTTTGATATTCCTTGTGCTTTTGAACGGGAGGCCAAGCAGGGCTCCAGGAAGTGAAGCCCAGAGCTGGTATTCCTGGGCTTGGTGACAGGCCCTGGGTCCCTCCCTCTCTGAGGATGCCATTCCATGTATCCCCATCACACATCCCTCTGAGGTTCGATGCTGCCGGCACTGATTGCTTCCATGAGGACTTCATATTCTAATTCCAGCACATTCTCCATTTCTCAATTGACCACTCCAAAAAGCTCCCCTCAAAGGATCAGACTGGCCAAGAGAAACTTCCACGGCCCTGAGTACCCCCACTTCTACCTGCACAGCTTCAGACAACCCCAGAATCCTGATGCCTGCTCTGTGTGGGACCAAGAAAGGCCCTCTCAACCTTGTCCTGCTCTCAGATCACTTTTTCCAGAAAGTTCAGCTGCACTCCCATTTCCACTGCTGTGCTCTGGCTGGGAAAGCCCCTAATTTTCCAACAGGGAAATAATCTTGTACATTGAGACCAACTATAACATTATCCCAGGCAGTGACAAGGTGTGCACAAATAATTTGTTATCAAAATTTAGCCTTCCTGACATAAAATTAAATGACGCTTTCAAAAGCTTAGAATGGCCTAAACATTATCCCTAAAATAGTGTCACTTCTGATGTACTTTCTGTAGCGAAAAAAAAAAGAAGTTAGGTAGGAATGAATGAACCACCCATGCTTACCCTCAAAACTCAAAAGCCCTTGATCCACAGTGAACAGCTGTGGGAACTACTGCTGTTGTATTGAATTGTTCTGCTGCTTGCAAGGTATGTTTTATCATTTCTGTTGTTTTCTTCACACTTCAATCTGAGATACATTTTTTTTTGTTTTTGAGACAGAGTCTCAGTCTGTCACATAGGCTGGAGTGCAGTGGTATGATCTTGGCTCACTACAACTTCCACCTCCCAGGTTCGAGCAACTCTCCTGCCTCAGCCTGTTGAGTAGCTGGAATTATAGGTGCCCACTGCCATGGCTGGCTATTTTTTTTTTTTTGTATTTTTTATCGAGATGGGGTTTCACCATATTGGCCAGGCTGGTCTCAAAGTCCTGACCTCAAGCTATCCACCCACCTCAGCCTCCCAAAGTGCTGTGATTACAGGCGTGAGCCACCACACCCAGCCCTGAGATATATTTTTAACAGGAAAGACGTCAAGGATAAGCACACATGTGAGTAACCCCTGCCCTGTTGGTGAACAAATATGCTACCCTGCGAAGATGAGAAATCTGCCATCAGGCTGTATTAACACTTCTTTGCTTTTTTCCAGTACTACTCATTCAGATTTGCTTTCATGCATGTACCACAAGAAACATCAGACATCCTGGATTTGTGCTGTGTTCCTCGTCAGCAGAGGAAGACACTCGCAGCCCTTATGAGAATCAAGGTCTCTTCTTACAGAGTCAAAAATGTGTGAATTCCATTTATTGTGATTTTTAACAAAAATGTTTATTTGAATGTGTTTACTGTGGTACTTGCTTGTTTAATTGTCTTAGTTGTTGTATTTTATTTTATTTTAGAGACAGGTTCTCACTCTGTAGCCCAGGCAGTCTCAATCTCCTGGGCTCAAGCAATCCTCCTGCCTCAGCCTCCAGAATAGCTGGGACTACAGCTATGTGCCACCATGCTCAGCTAATATTTTTGTGGAGATGGGGTCTTGCTGTGTTGGCCAGGCTGGACTCAAACTCCTGGTCTCAAGTGATCCTCCTGCCTCAACCTCCCAAAGTGCTGGGATTGCAGGTATGAGCCATCACTACTCTTGGCCTGTTTGCTTAATTATCTGTGGAATTCAGAGAAGAAACAAAATCAATAGTCTTTTAAAAAATAATCTAGTCCTTAAAATACATTTTTAGCCAGGCACAGTGGCTCACGCCTGTAATTCCAGCACTTTGGGAGGCTGAGGCAAGTGGATCACTTGAGGTCAGGAGGTTGAGACCAGCCTGGCCAACATGGTGAAACCCTATCTCTACTAAAAATATAAAAATTAGATGGGCATGGTGGCACACACCTGTAATCCCAGCTACTCAGGAAGCTGAGGCAAAAGAATCTCTTGAATCCAAGAGGTGGAGGTTGCAAGGAGCCAAGACTGCACCACTGCACTCCACCATAGGTGACAGAATGACACTCTGTCTCTAAAAAAATAAATTAAATAAATTCATTTTAAATGATTTTCAATGACTTGTTTTTGATACCTTTCCATGGCTGCTTTATTCATATGGATAAATGTGCTTTTGAATGTCCCTGGGGGAAAAAAGCAGTGTTATTTGCCTTATTTCCCTACAAGGTTTTTGATAGTTTCTCAAAATCAGCTAGGTACAGGAACATGAGCTGGTAACCCCAAGCTACTCAGGAGGCTGAGGTGGGAAGATCGCTTGAGCCCAGGAGGTCAAGGCTACGGTAAGCTATCACTGCACCACTGCACTCCAGCCTGGGCAACAGAGCAAGACTCAATTTCTTTAAAAAAAACTTATATTTTCTCAAAATCAGAGTTCACTCATGAGATGTGTCATTTTATTAGCTATATATATATATATATATATACACATCTATTCGGTTTGGATTTGAATGTCATTCATTATATGCTGTAGTGGGTTGAATGGTGTCCCCCTCCCCCCAAAAAAGACATGCACAATCCCTAATGCCTGTGAACGTGGGCTTGTTTGGAAATCATGTCTTTGCAGATGTCATTAAGAGAAGGATCTCAAGGTGAGCTCATCCTACATCAACTGGGTGGGCCCTAAATGCAATGAGCCTTATAAGACAAAAGGAGAAACGGATACAGAAAGAGACATGGGAGGAGATGATGTGACCACAGAGGCAGAGATGGAGTGACGCAGCAGCAAGCCAGGGAGTCCTACGGATGGCCGGCCACCACCAGAAGCTGTGGGAGAGGCAGGGAACAGATTCTCCCTGCGAGCCTTCAGAGCAAGCACAGCCCTGCTGACACCCTGATTTCAAACTTCCAGCCTCCAGGACTGTGCAAGAATAAATGTCTGTTGTTTTAAGCCACCAGGCTTGTGGAACTTTGTCACAGCAGCCCTGGGAAACTAACACCTATGGGTCAAGGCAGGGCGGAAAATGCTGCGCCAGCATAGAGAAGATTTCCTCCAGGTTCTAAGAGAGCCAGAAAGCAGCATCGCATGGCTGTCAGCAAACCCCTGGGAGGATGGCAGGTCCGGCGGGTGCGGGGTGCCAAGCAGGCTTGCTGGTGGTTGGAGCATGGCTGATGCCATCACTTGTGGGAACCAAGTACCAGGCAAAGAGTTAGGCATTGTTCGAAGCCGGTGATGAAGAGAGGCACTCTCGAACAGAGCCATCGAAGAGAGCACATACTGTATCAGCTCTAGCAGAGGCCAGCAAACTTTTCTGCAAAGAGCTTGATAGCAAATATTTTCAGCTTTGTGAACCATAATTCTGAGTGGTCTCTGTCACACCTGCTCAGCTCTGCTGTTGGGAAGGGAAACCAGCCATATGAGATTGGCAAACATATACACATGAAAATCTTTATTTACACATGCCTGGGTCTATACCTAAAAAAAAATGTAAAGCAAGAACTCGAACAGATAGTTGTACATGAATGTTATTCTCACAAGAGCCAAGAGGTGGAAATAGCCCAGATGTTCATCAGTAGATGAATGGACAAAGTGTCAGATGCACGTACATACAAAGGAATAACATACAGCCTTAAAAAGAAATGAAATTCTGACACATGCTCAACATGGGTGAACCCCGAACACATGATGCCAAGTGAAATAAGCCAGACACAAAGTAAAAAGATCATATGACTCCACTAGGTACATGAAGTACCTAGAACAGGCAAATTCATAGAGATAGAAAGTAGAAGTTACCAGAAGCTCGGGAAAGTGGGAAATGGGAAGTTACTGATTCATGGTACAGAGTTCCTATTTGGGGTGATGAAAAAGTTTTGAAATTAGATAGCAGGATGGTTACACAAATTGTGAATGTATTCAGTACCTGAATTGTATAATTCAAAATGGTTAAAATAGAAATTTTATGTTATGCATATTATGCCATAATAAAAAACAGTTTGCATGGAGAAAAAAACTATATTTCTTTTTCAGACTGAGTCTCACTCTGTCACCCAGCCTGGAGTGCAGTGCCACAACCTCAGCTCACTGCAATCTCCACCTTCCAGGTTCAACCAATTCTCCTGCCTCAGCCTCCTGAGCAGCTGATTACAGGTGTGCACCACCACACCCAGCTAATTTTTGTATTTTTAGTAGAAACAGGGTTTCACCATTTTGGCCAGGCTGGTCTCAAACTCCTGACCTCACATCATCCATCCAGCTCAGCTTCCCAAAGTGCTGGGATTACAGGGGTGAGCCACCAAACCCGCCTTAGGAAAAAAAAAATTATTTACAAAAATAGGGACTGGCCATAGTTTGCCAACCCCTGGTATAGGGTTTTCTATGACATCAATAGAAATTGTTCCAGCATTATCCCAGCATAGCAGATACAAGGTGGTACTTCCCATGAGCTCTGCCATCCTCAGCCCCTGGACTGCATCATTTCCTTTGGGGATGTGCACATACGCCCCTGTATCATGGAGGAAGACATATTCATAGGGGGTACTATGAATTTAAAAGCCTCAAAACCACATCATTTATGCTATGCTCTGTTCCTGGACGCCAAAATGCACAGAGGAACCCACCGGTGGAGCATGAAGATAATGGGTTTAGGGTACCCAGTCACCCTTCACTGCGTGGCCTCAGCCACATTACCCCTGCTCTCTGGGCCTCAGCTTAATCAGATGATTCTCATTTACTGGCTATACGATGTCTGGCCCCAGAAAAGCATGCAGCTTAGAAATGAGACTGCATGTGAAGGCATTACACCACCCCCGGTGGACAGCTGCCCCCATCCTTAAGCATAGTTTCATCCAGAAGAATAAACATCTTCAGAGAAATACACGTGAAATGCACAAAGCTTGAAGTCATAATTCAGTACATAACAACCTGCAAGCCAGTGCAGGTTTATGAGCTAGCTAATCAAATAAATCATAGTCGTGTTTTTAAAATGATTTTTCATGTGTTATCATTACTTCTCGGGCATACCGTAAATTAACTGTGAAGTGCTACTTCCTGCAGGGAGTTTTTTTTCCCCCAAATATAAAGAGGTTATAAGGCTAAAGAACGCAGACACGCATCATGTCTGCAAAAATCATTTTTAAAAAAGATCAAATGTAATATTTTCTTTCAACATGGACAACTGCTTTGAGATTTTCCATTCAAGCAGCCTTGAACACAGCCTCCAGCGTTTGCCAATTACTCCTGACAAATACCATTTGGGCCTGAGTGATGTTGTAAGTGAAATAAAACAGTGGAAAGAAAAAAAACAGAACATGATAAAAGGAATTTTTTTGGTCTGCTGAGAACTTACTGTAAGTTATACATTCAGGAGGGAAGGCCCCACTTCCTGCCAGTGACAGACTCCATGTGAGCTGGAGTTTGAAGGTGACTTTTGTTTGACAGTAATAGGAAGGGAAGACAAAACTCAGTTTTCACGTCCCTTGAAAGGGAGTCAGCTCTTTTTTCCTCCCTCACAAAGAGGAAAAAAAGTATATAAACAAAAGAAAAAAAGAAAGGGGCACGAGGCCCTGTTCCCCGTCATTCTGCACAATATGCATTAATGGCTGAAAACAATGCCACAAAGTCAGCCTGGCCAGCATGCCCGGGCGGCCAGCAACTCCGCCTGCCTCTGTAGTGACCTCTAAGCATGTTAGAACCGGCAACCAAAGCCACAGGAAAGAGAGGGCACGGCACGCTTTCAAAGTGCAGTCATCTGCTCCCCCAGCTCCCCCCACCCCCATCTCTCCTGAAGTTTCCTTTTTTTTTTTTGAGACAGAGTCTCCGTCTGTTGCCCAGGCTAGAGCTCAGTGGTACAATCTCAGCTCCTGCAACCTCCACCTCCCGGGTTCAAGCAATTCTAGTGCCTCAGCCTCCTGAATAGCTGGGATTACAGGTACCCGCCACCACACCTGGCTAATTTTTGTATTTTTAGTAGAGACAGGGTTTCACCATGTTGACCACGCTGGTCTGGAACTCCTGACCTCAAGTGATCCACCCACCTTGGCCTCCCAAAGTGCTGGAATTAGAGGTGTGAGCCACCGCACCTGGCCACGTTTCCTCCTTTTCTGAGGTTCCTGTCCCAGAATCTATGATGGCCAAGACAGAGCAAAGGTGAAGTCCACTCCCCCTCCACCACCGCCTTTCCCAACATCCTTCTCTGCTCCCCGTTCTTTAAGACTCCGGTGAAACTCAACCTTGACCTCAGTGCTCTGGGGAATCAGACAGTGGCCAGGGGAAATGACTGGAAAGAAGTTGGGTGGTGACTGGACACGGCGGCTCATGTCTGTAATCCCAGCATTTTGGGAGGCCAAGTTAGGAGAATCACTTGAGCCTAGAGTTTGAGACCAGCCTGGTCAACAAGGTGAGACCCCTGTCTCTACAAACATTTGTTAAATTAGCCAGGTGTGATGGTGCATGCCTGTAGTTCCAACTACTCAGGAGACTGAGGCAGGAGGATTGCTTGAGCTCAGGAATTTGAGGTCGCAGTGAGCTATGATTGACCAGCCTGGGCAAAAGAGCAAGACCCTGTCTCTCAAGGCTGAGTGGGTACCAAGTGCCCACATGGTATCCAGCAGACCAAGACTCAAAGCTGGTCTGTCTAGACCAGCCACGAACCTTAAACAAGGAAGGGACTTTGCTAGCTAATAAAAATAAGTTGACCAGGTGTGGTGGCTCAACCCTGTAATTCCAGCACTTTGGGAGGCCAAGGCGGACAGATCACAAGGTCAACAGATTGAGGCCATCCTGGCCAACATGGTGAAACCCCGTCTCTACCAAAAATACAAAAATTAGTTGGGCATGGTGGCGCGCACCTGTAGTCCCAGCTACTCGGGAGGCTGAGGCAGGAGGATCGCTTGAACCAGGGGGCGAAAGTTGCAGTGAGCCGAGATTGCACCACTGCACTCCAGCCTGGCGACAGAGTAAGACCTCGTCTCAGAAAATAATAATAACAAGCTGGTCTGACTGACTGAGCTGGACTTTCCCCATCTGGTGGGAGTGCTCTAGTATAGCCACTGAGGAAAAAACTGATTGAGGGCTGGCAGCCTGTGGTACTGTGCTGGCACCTGGAAATGCTAAGTCAATGCCACAGCGCCGTCTGAATATCCTGGGACCCTCCAATCAGGGTTCACCAGTCCTAATGCCCCTGCAGGGCTCGGTGATTTCATAACCACACTGCTGCATCGGGAAACTCCCAAATGCGTGTAATTTAGGCTGTGGGTCCGCAGCCTGACGGCGCAGAGGCTTCCCAGCATGTGGTATGAGTAAGGGGCTGGGGGCTTTCTGTCCAGCTGCCTCCCACTTCAAGAGGTCTTCGGGAACTGCCATGCCCCAGAGTAAAAGGGCAAAACCACAGGAGGTTGTTGTTATCAGCCATCGTGCTGATCATCCAGCCTTGGGGGTCCTCTGAGCAGAACCCCAGTCCCGCCTCACTTTCTGTAAATGAGCCATCTCCACTGGCACCTCGTGTCAAGGATGGGTGAACCCCAACAGGGCTAAAGGGACTGCTGAAGGACAGCCCAGAAGACGGGTCATAAACCAGCCAGCTGACACGGTCCCTGGAGTCAGTCACACTTCTAAGACAATGCCTTCCTAACTTTCACGTACACAGGAATCTTGTTCCAATGCACATTCTGATTCAGTGGGTCCAGGGCAGGGCCTGAGATCTTAAATTTTGTTGTTGTTGTTGTTGTCGTTTGAGAGGAGCCTTGCTCTGTCCTACAGGCTGGAGTGCAGTAGCGCGATCTCTGCTCACTGCCACCTCCGCCTCCCCGGTTCAAGCAATTCTCCTGTCTCAGCCTCCCCGAGTAGCTGGGATTATAGGCACCTGCCACCACACAAGGCTAATGTTTGTGTTTTAAGTAGAGATGGGGTTTCACCATGTTGGCCAGGCTGGTCTTGAACTCCTGACCTCAGGTGATCCTCCTGCCTCAGCCTCCCAGAGTGTTGGGATTACAGGCGTGAGCCACTGTGACTGGCTGAGATCCTGAATTTCTAATCAGCTACCAGGTGCTGACGCTGTGCTGTGCAGATCACCCTGTGAGGAGCAGGGTTCTAAGGCAAACAGCCCCAATCAACAAGGCTGAAAGCACTTATTTCGCTTCCTGGGGGACATTTTTTGGTGGTAGTGGCCTCCTTTATAGATTTCTGCCCTGGTAACCTATAAAAGAAGATAGATTCTAGTAGTTGCCTACTGCCAATGCTTCTCTCTTGCTGGATCAGAGACACTGCCTTCTGAGTAGACAGAATATTTCCTCTCTCACATGATTCCTGCTATGATTGTGAGTCAAGGCTCCCAGCCTAGACTACATGGTGGCTACATACTCTCAACATTGAACCTCAACAATCAAAAATCACTTGTGGCCGAGTGTGGTGGCTTACGCCTGTAATCCCAGCACTTTAGGAGGCCAAGGCAAGTAGATCACCTGAGGTCAGCAGTTCAAGACCAGCCTGGCCAGCATGGGGAAATCCATCAATACTAAAAAAAAATACAAAAAATTAGCTGGGAGTGGTATCGTGGTGCACACCTGTAATCCCAGCTACTCGGGAAGCTGAGGCAGGAGAATCACTTGAACCTAGGAGGCAGAGG